>NC_069502.1:1094064012-1094314012 GCF_027579735.1 Bombina bombina
CCTTATTTGCCCTGCTGTTTCAAGGGACGAAAAACTTGTCTTTGAAATTCATAGCAGTGCATTTGAAATACAAGTCCCAAAACAGCCGTTTATAAAGCAGGTTATATGCATGTTAAAGTGATACGTTTTACCAGAAGTATGTTTGCACACATAAGTAAGATGCTTTGCTGTCAATTACAAATACAACTGAATCAGTATTATTGGGAAAGTTGTCTTGTTTTTTTT
Source organism: Bombina bombina (assembly GCF_027579735.1). NCBI lineage: Eukaryota > Metazoa > Chordata > Amphibia > Anura > Bombinatoridae > Bombina > Bombina bombina. Next base: position 1,094,064,238 of record NC_069502.1, read on the forward strand.
GGTAAACAATTTTACAAGCATTACCCCCCTGAAGAAAATGTATGATCTGATCTTGTCAAAAAACTACATTTTGGAAAGCATCTTGTTTTAAATTAATTTCCTAGTTGTGAATAAAGAAAATGCAATATTCAGTGCAGATCGTGTGATGAGATATGTCACACAAGCAATGGAATCTTTTTAAATTTTGCATGTTGAATTGCGATTTAGGCGAAAAATCACAAGCGTGCTTCGTGAATACCCATGGTCAGCCACTTTTTCGCATCTGCAAGATTGCTGAGACAAATTCCATTCTATCCTGTGGCATTTAGCATAAAACAGAAATGTGAATATTTAACAACATTTACAGAAACCTAAAACAGACTTTACAAAACAAATACAACCAGAGGAGTACCCTGCTTCAAAGAGTCTATAATTTAAAGGGACATTACAGTCAAAATTTAAATGACATAGATGAATTACATCTTTGAATATAAATATATTTACACTATACATCTACTGGAAAAAATGCTTCTAGTAAAAGCTATCACTGTTTTAGTGTTAACATTTTTCTCTGCACGTGCATGTGGAGTATAGCTAGATATTCTTATTGCGCCAGAATTTTAAATACTGCAGCTGCTCAGAGAGTCAGTGGGGCTTGTATCATCTTGGCAATTATCAACAGGAAAGAAACAATGGCACTACTCAAAAATGGTGATAAATAGTAAACGTTCCCCTTTTCCCGTAATAATAGGTGTATTGTATACTTGTATATTCAAATATTGACAATCTATTAGGGATTGGTGCTTGTACCGATTTGCAATCTGTGTAGAGAATCAGTAGAGAACTGACGACAGGGTACAAATATAGCACTCATGAACGTTGGAAAGTAATGGGGAAAATAAACTAAGCTAAAATATAACTTTTACTAGATCATTTAAAAACAGGGGTTTAACACACATTTTAAAATCAAATATTGGTCTACTACCATAGAGCCAGAAAATATTAGTACTGGCCCTTAGGAGACAAAACAAACCTTGTTAGGATTGAAATTGAGTCTCGCGTTTAAATGACTAGCTAATGGTACAGATGTAAGTACTCATAGATCAGCCTAAGGTAATTACTTATTATCTAAGTCCACTAAGTTGCATGATGCGATTTCATTAAATAAGAGTACCAATACATGGTATGTAAAGTTGTACAAATAAGGTTATACAAGGTACAATGGATTAAAGTTGGTTAGGCTGCAACTCCTATTACATCAGACTATCTGTATATTTGTGACACTGAAACATCCAGATTCTGGCCCAAAATAGACAAGTTATTGCCTATTGCCTTGTTATTACCATTATAAGAGGTTAATGGATATAACCAGGTGTTTAAGCAGAGAGATCTAAAGTATCCGTGTCAGAGTTAGGAAAAGCTGCTATACCTTATTATTAAGACATCCATATCTAGGTCAGGAAAAGCCTGACTGTGATACCTTGTTATTACCGTTATAAGAAGTTAATGGATATGACCAGGTGTTTGAGCAGAGAGATATAAAGTATCCGTATCAGAGTTAGGAAAAGCCTAACTACTATACCTTATTAATACCGTTATAGGTGGTTAAAAAGGATAACAGACTGTAAGGAGAACCCGTATGTGAGTTAGGAAAAGCCTAACTGCTATACCTTATTATTACCGTTATAAGTAGTTGAAAAGTATAAAAAATATAAAGGATTTTGTGGTTCAAAATTATCTATATCTATACCTATATCAGTTGTTCAGGAGTGATACTAGTATTGTTAGTCAGACCTATTCTATTGAGTAGCGTTATCGAAGCAAGTTAGGGCCGCCAAAGCGTTCAGTATATCTTTAAATATTAGGTAGTCATTATTGGTTCGGTAGTAGACCAAACATTAAAAACAACAGGAAGGGAAGAGAGGGGGATGCCACTGACGCGTTTCGCCAAAGTGGCTGTATCAAAGGGACCTACTCAGTAACAATACTGAGTATCACTCCTGAACAACTGATATAGGTATAGATATAGATAATTTTTAACCACAAAATCCTTTATATTTTTTCAACTACTTATAACAGTAATAATAAGGTATAGCAGTTAGGCTTTTCCTGTTGCTATTTCCAGTATTAACAAGGTACAAATCAGTTTTTTTCTGACTTAGGCACCAGCATAATTTACGTTTCAACTATATGTGACGACTGCCAAGTGGTATAATCCACTGCTCTGCCAAATCTCCATATCATAGGATTACCAAGGCACATCTTAGAGATAACTTAGTTAACATACACTTATATTTGATGTTCCGATTACTGGTATAATTCCACACACACACAGATAGTCTGTTTGGGCAATAACTTGTCTATTTTGGGCCAGAATCTGGATGTTCCAGTGTCACAAATATACAGATAGTCTGATGTAATAGGAGTTGCAGCCTAACCAACTTTAATCCATTGTACCTTGGATAACCTTATTTGTACAACTGTACATACCATGTATTGGTACTCTTATTTAATGAAATCGCATCATGCAACTTAGTGGACTTAGATAATTAGTAATTACCTTAGGCTGATCTATGAGTACTTACATCTGTACCATTAGCTAGTCATTTAAACACGAGACTCAATTTCAATCCTAACATGGTTTTTTTTGTCTCCTAAGGGCCAGTACTAATATTTTCTGGCTCTATGGTAGTAGAACAATATTTGATTTTAAAATGTGTGTTAAACCCCTGTTTTTAAATGATCTAGTAAAAGTTATATTTTAGCTTAGTTTATTTTCCCCATTACTTTCCAACGTTCATGAGTGCTATATTTGTACCCTGTTGTCAGTTCTCTACTGATACTCTACACAGATCATCTTGGCAATTAACAGATTGAGTAAAAACCAAATGATACAAGGACCTTAGGCTCTGTAAGCAAGTATTGTGTTTAAAATGCTGGTGCACGGAGCATACTTAAAGGGACACTAAACCCAAATTTTTTCTTTCATGATTCAGATAGAGCATGCAATTTCTCCAACATAGGTGTGTCCGGTCCACGGCGTCATCCTTACTTGTGGGATATTCTCTTCCCCAACAGGAAATGGCAAAGAGCCCAGCAAAGCTGGTCACATGATCCCTCCTAGGCTCCGCCTACCCCAGTCATTCTCTTTGCCGTTGTACAGGCAACATCTCCACGGAGATGGCTTAGAGTTTTTTAGTGTTTAACTGTAGTTTTTATTATTCAATCAAGAGTTTGTTATTTTGAAATAGTGCTGGTATGTACTATTTACTCAGAAACAGAAAAGAGATGAAGATTTCTGTTTGTATGAGGAAAATGATTTTAGCAACCGTCACTAAAATCCATGGCTGTTCCACACAGGACTGTTGAGAGCAATTAACTTCAGTTGGGGGAACAGTGAGCAGTCTCTTGCTGCTTGAGGTATGACACATTCTAACAAGACGATGTAATGCTGGAAGCTGTCATTTTCCCTCTGGGATCCGGTAAGCCATGTTTATTACGATTGTAAATAAGGGCTTCAAAAAAGGGCTTATTAAGACTGTAGACTTTTTTTGGGCTAAATCGATTGATTATTAACACATATTTAGCCTTGAGGAATCATTTTATCTGGGTATTTTGATATAATAATATCGGCAGGCACTGTTTTAGACACCTTATTCTTTAGGGGCTTTCCCAAAGCATAGGCAGAGCCTCATTTTCGCGCCGGTGTTGCGCACTTGTTTTTGAGAGGCATGGCATGCAGTCGCATGTGAGAGGAGCTCTGATACTTAGAAAAGACTTTCTGAAGGCGTCATTTGGTATCGTATTCCCCTTGGGGCTTGGTTGGGTCTCAGCAAAGCAGATACCAGGGACTGTAAAGGGGTTAAAGTTCAAAACGGCTCCGGTTCCGTTATTTTAAGGGTTAAAGCTTCCAAATTTGGTGTGCAATACTTTTAAGGCTTTAAGACAAAAACATTAACCAGGAGATTATCGTACCTTCTCTGTGTCCGAAACCAGTTTCAAAGAAGGAACGTTTGTTGCACAATTTGGATGTTGTTCGCGCTCTAAAATTCTATTTAGATGCTACAAAGGATTTTAGACAAACATCTTCCTTGTTTGTTGTTTATTCCGGTAAAAGGAGAGGTCAAAAAGCAACTTCTACCTCTCTCTCTTTTTGGATTAAAAGCATCATCAGATTGGCTTACGAGACTGCCGGACGGCAGCCTCCCGAAAGAATCACAGCTCATTCCACTAGGGCTGTGGCTTCCACATGGGCCTTCAAGAACGAGGCTTCTGTTGATCAGATATGTAGGGCAGCGACTTGGTCTTCACTGCACACTTTTACCAAATTTTACAAGTTTGATACTTTTGCTTCTTCTGAGGCTATTTTTGGGAGAAAGGTTTTGCAAGCCGTGGTGCCTTCCATTTAGGTGACCTGATTTGCTCCCTCCCTTCATCCGTGTCCTAAAGCTTTGGTATTGGTTCCCACAAGTAAGGATGACGCCGTGGACCGGACACACCTATGTTGGAGAAAACAGAATTTATGTTTACCTGATAAATTACTTTCTCCAACGGTGTGTCCGGTCCACGGCCCGCCCTGGTTTTTTTAATCAGGTCTGATAATTTTTTTCTTAAACTACAGTCACCACGGTACCATATGGTCTCTCCTATGCAAATATTCCTCCTTAACGTCGGTCGAATGACTGGGGTAGGCGGAGCCTAGGAGGGATCATGTGACCAGCTTTGCTGGGCTCTTTGCCATTTCCTGTTGGGGAAGAGAATATCCCACAAGTAAGGATGACGCCGTGGACCGGACACACCGTTGGAGAAAGTAATTTATCAGGTAAACATAAATTCTGTTTTTAAGCAACTTTCTAATTCACTCCTATTATCAATTTTTCTTTGTTCTCTTGCTATCTTTATTTAAAAAGCAGGAATGTGATGCATAGGAGCCGGACCATTTTTGGTTGAGAACCTGGGTTATGCTTGCTTATTGGTGGGTAAATGTAAGCCTCCAATAAGCAAGTGCTATCCATGGTGCTGAACCTAAAATGGGCTGGCTGCTAAGATTTACATTCCTGCTTTTAAAATAAAGAGAGCAAAGAAAAATTGATAATAAGAGTAAATTAGAAAGTTGCTTAAAATTTCATGCTATATCTGAATCATGAAAGAACAAATTTGGGTTCAGTGTCCCTTTAATACACTTGAAACAGCTATATCTTTTATTAGTATTTCTCTTGTTAAGTGTATCCAGTCCACGGATCATCCATTACTTATGGGATATATTCTCCTTCCCAACAGGAAGCTGCAAGAGTCCACCCACAGCAAAGCTGCTATATAGCTCCTCCCCTAACTGCCATTACCAGTCATTCTCTTGCAAGTCTCAACATAGATAGGAGGTCATGAGAGTCTGTGGTTTTTTATACTTAGTTTATTTCTTCAATCAAAAGTTTGTTATTTTTAAATGGCACCGGAGTGTGCTGTTTATCTCAGGCAGTATTTGGAAGAAGAATCTGCCTGTGTTTTTTCTATGATCTTAGCAGACGTAACTAAGATCCAGTTGCTGTTCTCACACATTCTGAGGAGTAAGGTACTTCAGAGGGGGAATGGTGTGCAGGTTTTCCTGCAAATAAGGTATGTGCAGTAAAATATTTTTCTAAGGAATGGAATTGACTAAGAAAATACTGCTGATACCGAAGTAATGTAAGTACAGCCTTTAAATGCAGTGAAAGCGACTGGTACCAGGCTGATTGATAGAGATATATGCTAAGGTATGTGCAGTAATATTTTTTTCTAAGGAATGGAATTGACTAAGAAAATACTGCTGATACCGAAGTAATGTAAGTAAAGCCTTAAATGCAGTGATAGCGACTGGATCAGGCTTATTAATAGACATACATACTCTTATAAGAATGTGTTTTAAAACGTTTGCTGGCATGTTTAATCGTTTTTTAACATATGTTTGGTGATAAAACTTATTGGGGCCTAATTTTTCCACATGGCTGGCTTAAATTTTGCATAGAAAGAGTTATAGGGAAGGTAATCCACAGCTCAGCTGTGGCAGTTTTGTTGTGTCTGTTTTTTTATCTGTTTTTTGCATTAAGGGGTTAATCATCCATTTGCAAGTGGGTGCAATGCTCTGTTAACTTATTACATGTACTGTAAAAATTTCGTTTGATTTACTGCCTTTTTTCACTGTTTTTCAAATTTTGACAAAATTTGTTTCTCTTAAAGGCACAGTAACGTTTGTTATATTTGCTTTTTAACTTGATTTAAAGTGTTTTCCAAGCTTACTAGTCTCTTTATTAGTTCTAACATGTCTAACATAGAGGAGGCTCTGTGTTTATTATGTTTAAAGCCATGGTGGAACCCCATTTTAGAATGTGTACCAGATGTACTGATTTCATGTTAAACAATAAAGATCATTTTTTGTATTTAAAAACATTATCACCAGAGGATTCTGTCGAGGGGGAAGTTATGCCGACTAACTCTCCCTACGTGTCAGACCCTTTGACTCCCGCTTTAGGGACTCACGCTCAAATGGCGCCAAGTACATCAAGGGCACCCATAGCGTTTATTTTACCAGAGGATTCTGTTGAGGGGGAAGTTATGCCGACTAACTCTCCCCACGTGTCAGACCCTTTGACTCCCGCTCCAGGGACTCACGCTCAAATGGCGCCAAGTATATCAATGGCGCCCATAGCGTTTATTTTACAAGACATGGCAAAGGTTGTGTATAATACACTGGCAGCAGTATTAGTCAGACTACCTGAAATTAAAGGAAAGCAAAACAGCTCTGGGGGTAGATACAGAGCATACAGACGCTTTAAGAACCATGTCTGATACTACCTCACAATATGCTTAGTCTGTGGGTGATATTTGTGACTCAGGGAAGATGATTTAACCTGATTCTGATATTTCTACATTTAAAATTTATGCTTGAGAACCTCCACTTGTTGCTCAGGGAGGCTTTAGCTGCTCTGAATGAATGTGTACAATCGCAGTGCCAGAGAAATTGTGTAGACTGGATAAATAATATGCAGTGCCGGTGTGTACTTATGTTTTTCCAATACCTAAAGAGGTTTACTAAAATTTTTCATAAGGAATGGGATAGACCAGGTGTGCCGTTCTCTTCCCCTCCTATTTTTTAGAAGAATGTTTTCTAATAGTTGCCACCACACGGGACTTATGGCAGACAGTTCCTAAGGTGGAGAGAAGAGTTTCTACTCTAGCTAAGCGTACCACTACCTCTGGCGAGGACTGTTGTGCTTTTTTAGATCCAATGGATAAAAAATGTTTATTCAACAAGGTTTTATCCTGCAGCCCCTTGCACGCATTGCTCCTGTCACTGCTGCTGCGGCGTTCTGGTTTGAGTCTCTTGATGAGGCTTTACAGGCTCCATTGGATGAATATATTTGACAAGCTTAGAGCACTTAAGCTAGCCAATTCCTTTGTTTTCTGATGCCTTTGTTCCTTTGACTAGACTAACAGCTAAGAATTCTGTTTTTTACTATACTGGCGCGCAGAGCGCTATGGCTTATATCATGGTCAGCTGTCGTGACTTTAATAAATAAGCTACTTAACTTCCCTTCAAGGGGCAGACCCTATTCAGGCCTAGTTTGAAGGAGATTATTACTTATATCACTGGAGGAAAAGATCATGCCCTTCCTCAGGACAGGTCCAAATCAAGGGACAAAAAAGGCCTAATTTTCGTGCCTTTCGAAAATTCAAGGCAGGTGTGGCATCAACTTCCTCTAAGGCAGACAACCGGACCTGGAACAAAGATAAGCAGGTCAAGGAGCCTGCTGCTGCCTCTAAAACAGCATGAGGAACGGACCCCTATCTGGTAACGGATCCTATAGGGGGCAGACTTCATTCTTCGCCCAGGCGTGGGCAAGAGATGCCCAGGATCCCTGGGCATTGGAAATTATACCCCAGAGATATCTTCTGGATTTCAAAGCTTTCCCCCCCAAAAAAGGGGAGTTTTTGCCTTTCACATTTATCTGCAAACCAGATAAAGAAAGAGACATTCTTGCATTGTGTACGTGACCCATTCAGTTCCAATAGAGGAACAGGGACACAGTTTTCCTCAAATCGGTTTGTGGTTCCCAAGGAAAGGAAACCTTCAGACCTATTTTGGATCTAAAAGATCTTAAACAAATTCTTTAGAATTCTATCATTTAAGATGGAAACTATTCGTACCATCTTAACTATGATCCAGGAGAGTCAATAGAGGACTACAATGGATTTGAAGGATGCTTATCCTCACATTACGATGCATAAAGATCACCATCGGTTTTTCAGGTTTGCCTTTCTAGACAGGCATTACCAGTTTGTAGCTCTTTCCTTTGGGTTAACTACAGCCCCTAGAATCTTTATGGAGGTTCTGGGGTCACTTTGGCGGTCCTTAGGCCGCGGGGCATAGAAGTGGCCCCTTATTTAGACGACATCCTGATACAGGCGTCAAACATCCAAGTTGCCAAGTCTCATACGGACGTAGTACTGGCATTTCTGAGATTGCATGGGTGGAAAGTGAACAAGGAAAGAGTTCTCTATCCCCAATATCAAGGGTTTCCCTCCTAGGGATTCTGATAGATTTTGTAGAAATTAAAATTTACCTGACGGAGTCCAGGTTGTCAAAGTTTCTAAATTTCTGCCGTGTTCTTCATTCCATCCGCGCCCTTTGGTGGCTCAGTACATGAATGTAATCGGCTTAATGGTAGCGGCAAGGGACATAGTACCGTTTGCACGCCTACATTTCAGACCACTGAAACTATGCATGCTCAGCCAGAGGAACGGGGATTACACAGATTTGTTCTCCTGTTAAATCCGGACCAAGAAACCAGAGATTCTCTTCTCTGGTGACTATCTCGGGTCCATCTGTCCAAGGGTATGACCTTCCGCAGGTCAGATGGGACAATTGTTACAACAGATGCCAGCCTTTTAGGTTGGGATACAGTCTGGAACTCCCTGAAGGCTCAGGGATAGTGGACTCAGGAGGAGACCCTCCTTCTAATGAATATTCTGGAACTGGGAGCGATATTCCATGCTTTTCAGACTTGGCCTCAGTTAGCAACTCTGAGGTACATCATATTTCAGTCGGACAATATCACGACTGTGGCTTACATCAACCATCAAGGGGGAACAGAAGTTCCCTAGCAATGTTAGAAGTCTTAAAATAATTCACTGGACAGAGACTCACTCTTGTCTAAAAGCTATCCCTATCCCAGGTGTTGAGAACTGGGAGGCAGATTTTCTAAGTCGTCAGACTTTTCATCCGGGGGAGTGGGAATTCCCTCCGGAGGGGTTTGCACAAGATCAAGCAGGAGAGTGCTTTGGTGCTTTTGACAGCGCCTGCGTGGCCACGCAGGACCTGGTATGCAGATCTGGTGGACATGTCATCCTTTCCACCACGGTCTCTGCTTCTGAGACAGGACCCTCTACCTCAGGGTCTTTTCAACCATCTAAATATAACTAATCTGAGATGGACTGCCTGGAGACAGAACGCTTGATGTTATCAAAGCATGGCTTCTCCGAGTCAGTAATTGATACCTTAATACAGGCATAAAAGCCTGTCTCTAGGAAAATTTAACATAAGATATGGTGTAAATATCTTATTGTTATGAATCCAAGGGTTACTCATGGAGTAAAGTCTGGATTCCCAGGATATTATCTTTTCTCCAAGATGATTTTGAGAAAAGGGTTGTCAGCTAGTTCTTTAAAAGGACAGATTTCTACTCTGTCTATTCTTTTGCACAAGCGTCTGGCAGGTATTCTAGACGTTCAGGCATTTGGTCAGGCTTGGTTCTAACCAAGCCTGTGGTTAAAAATGTTGCTCCGCCATGGAGCTTAAAGCTGGTTCTTAAGGTTCTTCAAGGAGTTCCATTTGAACCTTTTCATTCCATAGATATCAAACTTCTATCTTGGAAAGTTCCTTTTTGGTAGCTATTTCCTCGGCTCATAGAGTCTCCGAGTTATCTGCGTTGCAATGTGATTCTCCTTATCTGGTTCTCCGTACGGATAAGGTAGTCCTGTGTACCAACCTGGGTTTTTACCTAAGGTGGTATCTAACAAGAATATCACTCAAGAGATTGTTGTTCCATTCTTGTATCCTAATCCTTCTTCAAAGAAGGAACGTCTATTACACAATTTGGACGTGGTTCGTGTTTTAAAGTTTTACTTACAAGCTACTACAGATTTTCATCAAACATTCACCTTGTTTGTTGTCTATTCTGGACAGAGGAGAGGTCAAAGGACTTCAGCAACCTCTCTGTCTTTTTGGTTAAAAAGCATAATTCATTTAGCTTATGAGACTGCTGGACAGCAGCCTCCTGAAGGGATTACAGCTCATTCTACTAGAGCTGTGGTTTTCACTTAGGCCTTTTTTAAATGTGGCTTCTGTTGAACAGATTACAAGACGGAGTCTTGGTCTGCGTTTCATACTTTTTCAAATTTAACAAATTTGATACCTTGCTTCTTCGGAGGCTATTTTTGGGAGAAAGGGTTTTTTACAGGCAGTGGTAACTTCCGTTTAAGTACCTGCCTTGTCCCTCCCATCATCCGTGTACTTTAGCTTTGGTATTGGTATCCCATAAGTAATGGATGATCCGTGGACTGGATACACTTAACAAGAGAAAACATAATTTATGCTTACCTGATAAATTTATTTCTCTTGTAGTGTATCCAGTCCACGGCCCGCCCTGTCACTTTAAGGCAGGTAATTTTTCCATTAAACTACAGTCACCACTGCACCCTATGGTTTTCCTTTCTCTGCATGTTTTCGGTCGAATGACTGGTAATGGCAGTTAGGGGAGGAGCTATATAGCAGCTTTGCTGTGGGTGGACTCTTGCAGCTTCCTGTTGGGAAGGAGAATATATCCCATAAGTAATGGATGATCCGTGGACTGGATACACTACAAGAGAAATAAATTTATCAGGTAAGCATAAATTATGTTTTTTGCTAACTCAGATATATTGTAAAAATGCTTCTATTGCAAAGGGAAAAGCACCAATGTGAATTCCATATTTGGCTTGAATTTCCCCTTAACCCCTTAACGACCGAGGACGTGCAGGGTACGTCCTAAAAAAAAAGGCAGTTAACGCCTGAGGACGTACCCTGCATGTCCTCGGTGTGGAAAGCAGCTGGAAGCTATCCTGCTCGCTTCCAGCTGCTTTCCGGTTATTGCAGTGATGCCTCGATATCGAGGCATCCTGCAATAACCATTTTTAGCCATCCGGTGCAGAGAGAGCCACTCTGTGGCCCTCTCTGCACCGGACATTAACGGCTAAGTTCGTTGGTGGGTGGGAGCCGGTGTGGGAGGTGGGTGGCGGCCATCGATGGCCTTTGTGATGCGGAGGGGGGCGGGATCGGGGGCGGGGACGACCGGGGGGGATGCGCACGGACGCGCGCACGTGCACGGGGAGGCCGGGCGGGCACGTGCACGGGGAGGGAGCGGGTGGGAACCACTACGCTACAGAAATTTTTTAGTTAGAAGTGGGGATCAAAGGGGTAATTATATTTATTTGGTGATCGGTTTGGCTGGTGGGGTATTGGACTGTGGGGGGGGAAGCTACACTACAGAAACAAATAAAAAAAAATAATAAAAAAAAACATTTTTATTTGCAAACTGGGTACTGGCAGACAGCTGCCAGTACCCAAGATGACCCCAATAAGGCAGAGGGGGAGGGTTAGGGAGCTATTTTGGGGGGATCAGGGAGGTTGGGGGCTAAGGGGGGACCCTACATAGCAGCATATGTAAATATGCTAAAAAAAAAATATTTTTTTTTTTAATACCTTTTATTTTAGTACTGGCAGACTTTCTGCCAGTACTTAAGATGGCGGGGACAATTGTGGGGTGGGGGAGGGAAGAGAGCTGTTTGGGAGGGATCAGGGGGTGGGATGTGTCAGGTGGGAGTCTGATCTCTACACTAAAGCTAAAATTAACCCTGCAAGCTCCCTACAAACTACCTAATTAACCCCTTCATTGCTGGCCATAATATACATGTGATGCGCAGCAGCATTTAGCGGCCTTCTAATTACCAAAAAGCAACGCCAAAGCCATATATGTCTGCTATTTCTGAACAAAGGGGATCCCAGAAAAGCATTTACAACCATTTGTGCCATAATTGTACAAGCTGTTTGTAAATAATTTTAGTGAGAAACCTAAAGTTTGAAAAAGTGAACAATTTTTTTTTATTTGATTGCTTTTGGCGGTGAAATGGTGGCATGAAATATACCAAAATGGGCCTAGATCAATACTTGGGGTTGTCTACTACACTACACTAGAGCTAAAATTAACCCTAGAAGCTCCCTACATGCTCCCTAATTAACCCATTCACTGCTGGGCATAATACACGTGTGGTGCGCAGTGGCATTTAGCAGCCTTCTAATTACCAAAAAGCAAAGCCAAAGCCATATATGTCTGCTATTTATGAACAAAGGGGATCCCAGAGAAGCATTTACAACCATTTATTCCATAATTTCATGAGTTGTTTGTAAATAATTTCAGTGAGAAACCTAAAGTTTGTGAAAAAATTTGTGAAAAAGTAAAAAAAAAAATTTATTTGATCGCATTCGGCGGTGAAATGGTGGCATGAAATATACCAAAATGGGCCTAGATCAATACTTTGGGATGTCTTCTAAAAAAATATATATACATGTCAATGGATATTCAGAGATTCCTGACAGATATCAGTGTCCCAATGTAACTAGCACTAATTTTGAAAAAAAGTGGTTTGGAAATGGCAAAGTGCTACTTGTATTTATGGCCCTATAACTTGCAAAAAAACCAAAGAACATGTAAACATTGGGTATTTCTAAACTCAGGACAAAATTTAGAAACTATTTAGCATGGGTGTTTTTTGGTGGTTGTAGATGTGTAACAGATTTTGGGGGTCAAAGTTAGAAAAAGTGTGTTTTTTTCCATTTTTTCCTCATATTTTATAATATTTTTTATAGTAAATTATAAGATATGATGAAAATAATGGTATATTTTGAAAGTCCATTTAAAGGCGAGAAAAACGGTGTATAATATGTGTGGGTACAGTAAATGAGTAAGAGGAAAATTACAGCTAAACACAAACACCGCAAAAATGTAAAAATAGCCTTGGTCCCAAACGGACAGAAAATGGAAAAGTGCTGTGGTCATTAAGGGGTTAAGAGAAGAATATGTTGTATGAAGGAATAAGATGTTTTGAAAATATATAATTGATAAAATTCTTGGAATGTTGTGACTAGCGCTATTGGTAGAATTAACAATATGATTTGTCTCATAGCTATATTGCTTTGTGTACTAACGTTCCATGAAATATATATCCATTTTCTTTTTAGCACTTCTAGAAAAAAAAATATATTTGTACTTTATACTAGGATTTGAGTTAATTTAATAAAGCACATGTTTATTTTGCAGGTTTTCTAACCCCTCTTGATAACAAAGATGCATATATCTTCAATATTCAGGCTTGGAACAACTTGTCTGAATTGGTTTAGTCAAGCTTAGTTTTTTCACATATTGTATTTTAATTTAACCGTAGCTTTTTACAGACAGATATGCTCAATTTAACCAAAACTCTCAGATTATTTGAAACTTCATCATACCACACTTAAGTGGTGAGTCATGGGGAAAGAACAAAACAATGCAAATTAGCGTTCCAAAAAGGAACAGCATCAAAGTGTGTTTAAATCAGGAATTCGCAGAGGAGCTCCAATTTCTTAATTGCATGTTGAGTCCTTGCCAAAATGGGTAAAGTGTAACTATTATTTAGCTAAACAATGCACAGTTTATTATTCTGTAAATAATCATACATCAGGGTAGAGCAAGTAGATTCTCAGAACAAATACTCCACTTTAAATAAATACAGGCTTTGGTATGTACATGTTTTATAAACTTTATTAAGATGATATTCCCTTGCAGAGCAACAGCAAGGCACACCCAGCTAGCCAAGGTCTTAAGCATCCCCCAGCTGTGAGTGACAAATTGTGCCAAGGCCAGGGCAGTAGCGCTAAACTGTAATGCCAAAGGGGGTGGGGGGTTCTGCAGCATTGTATAGACCCTGTGTTTGTTCTGGTGCCAACCTTCAGATAAGAATATATGTACACAACGTTCTACTCTAATGAGCAATGCCACTATTGCTGTAGAGCAGAGCTTTCCAAACTTTTCATGTTGGTGACACACTTTTTTAGACCTACATCATTTCGCGACACAGTAATTAATTCAGTTGTACTAGCAAAAAGGAGGTTAAACTAACTTGTTTTAAAAGATATGGACATATACATAAATGATATAATAACGAAATGTATTTACAAGTAACAGTATGTATGCGCAAGAATTTAAAAAAAGTTTAATAACACCAATAGCTACTTACTATTTTAATGGGATGTATGAGGTTGATGGGATGAAAACAGTTTCTGAATATTTGGGGGAATATAAGATAAAGGCACGCACATTTCATCATCAAGCATTTTTAAGCTTCCACTTCCTATCCATATATCAAGAGCAGGAGCAGCAATGCACTACTGGGAGCTAGCTGCAACAACAACAAAAAAAACACTTTGACTTAAGCTGCCACCCTCAGAGCTCTGTGAGTCCGACTGATTACTGCCAACGCTGCGAACGCACTGCTTTCCCACTCACTGACTACACGTGCAGTCATGAGCCAATTAAGGAGACTACACGTGCAGTCAGGAGCCAATGTGCCGCTAAAGCCGCCAATGGGAATAGCTTCAGTTCCCACTGAGCTGTGCCAATTGGTTAAGATGATCTGTGACCCACTAGGTATCAATCACGTGTCAACCATGTGATATGCGTAGCAGGCAGGTGGAAAGTCAGAAATCAAAAAACAATAAAAATAAAAAAAATGAAATTTAAAAAAATTTGTGCTGAAGCAGGGACACACCTACACACTGCTGCCGACACACTAGTGTGTCCCGACACACAGTTTGGAAAGCACTGCTGTAGAGACTGGGTTTATATTCAGTGGTTAATAACTAGCTTATTGTTAAGTGGTTTCTTAATATTATACATTTGGCAAACAATAGCAACCAGATAAATCGATAATAGCTTCTTTTTGTTTTGTTTTCTGGTGCTGTGGCTTTGTAATGTCGTCCAATATGGCGGGAGTAATTTTAGTTTTTTTGCCATTAAAAAAAGCCCAATGTTCTATTCTAAGCATTTATTGGGGTACTCATTAGTAAGTCACAAAGCATTGCTGGGGTTTATCAAGTCATTTTAACTGGAATTAGGTGAAAATGGACTTTTAAATGTGTTATGAAAGAGGCATTATAGTCAAAATTGAACTCTCATGATTCCAATAGAGCATTTGATTTTAAAACTCTTTCCAATGTATTTCTATGCTTTGCTCTTTTGGTATCCATTAATGAACAGTAGGCTCAGGAGCAAGCTGAACACATCTAGTAAAATCAATGACAGGAGGCATATGTATGTAGCCACCAATCACCAGCATGAGGCTACCTAGGTATGCTCTTCAATAAAAGATAACCAGAGGACAAAGTAAATTTAAAATGATTGTAAACTATGCTAAAGTCAAATATGCGATCGAATCGAAAATAAAAAAAAATAATGAAACCCCTGAAATTGGTCTGTTATTGGAAATATTTAAAATTTATATGGTTCAATTTCACCTCCGTTCCTCTGCCCGTACAATCGCCACCATTGATTTTTAAAGTCAAATTTTTTAAACTAGCAATCAAAATCAAGGCCAGTCGGTGACGCTGAAATAACCAAACATGCCTCATGTTAGCTACATGCGCTACATGTTAGATCTCAGACTTAAAGTCAGATAACATGTAGTGGTGCGCATGCGCAAAGCTAAGCTTAAAGAGAGATGCCCATAGAATGACGTAGAGAGCGGGCGGTTCCGCTGTCTACGTCTGATCAGGAATATATCAGGAAGTAATGCCGTGGGCGGAGCAAAGAACGATAACAGTTAGTAAATTCAATTAAAAAAATCTACTCAAACCTTTCAGATAACAAAAAAACAAACAAAAAAAAACAGTGATTTAGCTTAAAGGGCCATAATACCCAAATGTTTAAACACTTGAAAGTGATGCAGCATAGCTGTAAAAAGCTGACTAGAAAATATCACCTGAACATCTCTATGTAAAAAAGAAAGATATTTTACCTCAAAAGTTTCTCAGTAGCCACATCCCATTGTAAAGGACTTCTAAGCAACAAATCAGTATGTCTGTCCCGGGACAGCGGAAGGAGCGAGCTTTTGTGCACACTCATGTTATTTCCCTATTCAGTGTAAGGAAGTTTACAATGAAATCTCATGAGAGTTAAGTCAAATCTCATGAGATTACAGTAAAAGAGTTCATGACCTTAGCACTGTTGATGCTGATTGGCTGCAGTTCATTTCTTCATTTTTATTTATTTTTTTACGTGCAGCTGGGCTGCAGCTGAGTATAACTTTTTACACCGAACTTACTCAGCTGAGCTGAGGAAATTGTGAGGTAAAATATCTTCCTTTTTTACATAGAGATGCTCAGGTGATAATTTCCTGTCAGCTTTTTACAGTTTTATACTGCATCAGTTTCAAGTTATTTAGCACATGAGTATTATGTCCCTTTAAGATATAAGAATTTCTCCAACATTGGTGTGTCCGGTCCACGGCGTCATCCATAACTTGTGGGAATATTCTCTTCCCCAACAGGAAATGGCAAAGAGCACAGCAAAAGCTGTCCATATAGTCCCTCCTAGGCTCCGCCCACCCCAGTCATTCTCTTTGCCGCTGAACAAGCAGCATCTCCACGGAGATGGTGAAGAGTATGTGGTGTTTAGTTGTAGTTTTTTTATTCTACTATCAAGAGTTTGTTATTTTAAAATAGTGCTGGTATGTACTATTTACTCTGAAACAGAAAAGGATGAAGAGTTCTGTTTGTGAGAGGAGTATGATTTTAGCAGCAGTAACTAAAATCGGTTTCTGTTCCCACATAGGACTGTTGAGATGAGATAACTTCAGTTGGGGGGAACAGTTGGCAGACTTTTCTGCTTAAGGTATGACTAGCCATATTTCTAACAAGACTGTGTAATGCTGGAAGGCTGTCATTTCCCCTCATGGGGACCGGTAAGCCATTTTCTTAGTCTCAAACAGAATAAAGGGCTTAATATGGGCTATAAAACTGGTAGACACTTTTATGGGCTAGATCGATTGCTTTATTTGGGCATTTTATACAGCTTGATGTTGAAATTCACACTTTATATCTTCGGGGAACGTTTTTTTTACGTCAGGCACTGGTTTAGACACCTTCCCAGTCAGGAAGGGCCTTCTCTGTAGTAGGCAGAGCCTCATTTTCGCGCCATTACTGCGCAGTTACTTTTGAGAGCAGGACATGCAGCTGCATGTGTGTGGGTCTGGAAGTAGTTGAAAAGGCTCCTAGAAGGCTTCATTTGGTATCGTATACCCCCCTGGGTTTGGTAAAGTCGCAGCAAAGGCTGTAGCTGGGACTGTAGAGGGGTTAAAACTGTAAACGGCTCCGGTTTCCTCATTTTAAGGGTTAAAGGTGAAAATTTGGTTAAAATTGAACAATTCCTTCATAGTTTTTCACATATTCAGTAAAAAAGTGTGCCCTGTTTAAAATTTAAAGAGACAGTAACGGTTTTGTTGTAAAACGTTTTTTGTACTTTATTGACAAGCCTGTTTAACATGTCTGTGCCTTCAGATAAACTATGTTCTGTATGTATGGAAGCCAATGTGTCTCCCCCTTCAAAATTGTGTGATAATTGTGCCATAGCGTCCAAACAAAGTAAGGACAGTACTGCCACAGATAGTAAAGTTGCCCAAGATGATTCATCAGATGAAGGGAGTAGACATAGTTCTACATCATCTCCTTCTGTGTCTACACCAGTTTTGCCCACGCAGGAGACCCCTAGTACTTCTAGCGCGCCAATGCTTGTTACTATGCAACAATTGACGGCAGTAATGGATAACTCCATAGCAAATATTTTATCCAAAATGCCTGCATTTCAGAGAAAGCGCGATTGCTCTGTTTTAAACACTGTAGAGCAGGATGGCGCTGATGATAATTGCTCTGTCATACCCTCACACCAATCTGAAGTGGCCATGAGGGAGGTTTTGTCAGATGGGGAAATTTCTGATTCAGGTAAAATTTCTCAACAGGCAGAACCTGATGTTGTGACATTTAAATTTAAATTAGAGCATCTCCGCGCACTGCTTAAGGAGGTGCTATCTACTCTGGATGATTGTGACAACCTGGTCATTCCAGAAAAATTGTGCAAGATGGACAAGTTGCTAGAGGTTCCGGTGCACCCCGACGCTTTTCCTATACCCAAGCGGGTGGCGGACATAGTGAATAAGGAGTGGGAGAAGCCCGGCATACCTTTTGTCCCCCCTCCTATATTTAAGAAATTATTTCCTATGGTCGACCCCAGAAAGGACTTATGGCAGACAGTTCCTAAGGTCGAGGGGGCAGTTTCTACACTAGCCAAGCGCACTACTATTCCTATCGAGGATAATTGTGCTTTCAAAGATCCTATGGATAAAAAATTGGAGGGTTTGCTTAAAAAGATTTTTGTACAGCAAGGGTACCTCCTGCAACCTATTTCGTGCATTATTCCTGTCACTACAGCAGCGTGGTTCTGGTTCGAGGAACTAGAAAAGTCGCTCAGTAGAGAGACTCCGTATGAGGAGGTTATGGACAGAATTCACGCACTTAAGTTTGCTAATTCCTTTATTTTAGATGCCGCTTTGCAGTTAGCTAGATTAGCGGCGAAAAATTCAGGGTTTGCAATTGTGGCGCGCAGAGCGCTCAGGCTAAAGTCTTGGTCAGCGGATGTATCTTCCAAGACAAAATTGCTTAATATCCCTTTCAAGGGTAAAACCCTTTTTGGGCCAGAATTGAAAGAGATTATCTCAGACATCACTGGGGGTAAGGGCCACGCCCTCCCACAAGATAGGCCTTTCAAGGCCAAGAATAAGTCTAATTTTCGTTCCTTTCGCAATTTCAGGAACGGACCGGCCTCCAACTCTGCAGCCTCTAGACAAGAGGGTAATGTTTCGCAAACCAAACCAGCTTGGAAACCAATGCAAGGCTGGAACAAGGGTAAGCAGGCCAAGAAGCCTGCTGCTGCTACCAAAACAGCATGAAGGAGTAGCCCCCGATCCGGGACCGGATCTAGTAGGGGGCAGACTCTCTCTCTTCGCTCAGGCTTGGGCAAGAGATGTTCAGGATCCCTGGGCACTAGAAATAGTTTCTCAGGGTTATCTTCTGGAATTCAAGGAACTACCCCTAATGGGAAGGTTCCACATGTCTCACTTATCTTCAAACCAAATAAAGAGACAGGCATTCTTACATTGTGTAGAAGACCTGTTAAAAATGGGAGTGATACACCCAGTTCCAACTGTGGAACAAGGAATGGGGTTTTACTCAAATCTGTTTGTAGTTCCCAAAAAAGAGGGAACTTTCAGACCAATTCTGGATTTAAAGATTCTAAACAAATTTCTCAGAGTGCCATCGTTCAAAATGGAAACTATTCGAACGATTTTACCTACAATCCAGGAGGGTCAATTTATGACTACCGTGGATCTAAAGGATGCATATCTACATATTCCTATCCACAAAGATCATCATCAGTTCCTAAGGTTCGCCTTTCTGGACAAACATTACCAGTTTGTGGCTCTCCCATTCGGGCTAGCCACTGCTCCAAGGATTTTCACAAAGGTACTCGGGTCCCTTCTAGCGGTTCTAAGACCAAGGGGCATTGCAGTGTCACCTTACTTGGACGACATTCTGATACAAGCGTCGTCTCTTTCAAAGGCAAAGGCTCACACAGACATCGTTCTGGCCTTTCTCAGATCTCACGGGTGGAAGGTGAACATAGAAAAAAGTTCCCTGTCTCCGTCGACAAGAGTTCCTTTCTTGGGGACAATAATAGATTCTATAGAAATGAAGATTTTCCTGACAGATGTCAGAAAGTCAAAGCTTCTAAACGCTTATCAAGTTCTTCACTCTGTTCCACGACCTTCCATAGCTCAGTGCATGGAAGTAGTAGGGTTGATGGTTGCAGCAATGGACATAGTTCCTTTTGCGCAAATTAATCTAAGACCATTACAACTGTGCATGCTGAAACAGTGGAATGGGGACTATACAGACTTGTCTCCAGTGATTCAAGTAGATCAGAAGACCAGAGACTCACTCCGTTGGTGGCTAACCCAGGATCACTTGTCCCAGGGAATGAGCTTCCGCAGACCAGAGTGGGTCATCGTCACGACCGACGCCAGTCTAGTGGGCTGGGGCGCGGTCTGGGACTCCCTGAAAGCTCAGGGTCTATGGTCTCGGGAAGAGTCTCTTCTCCCGATAAACATTCTGGAACTGAGAGCGATATTCAATACTCTCAGGGCTTGGCCTCAACTAGCAAAGGCCAGATTCATAAGATTCCAATCAGACAACATGACGACTGTTGCTTACATCAACCATCAGGGGGGAACAAGGAGTTCCCTGGCGATGAGAGAAGTGACCAAAATCATAAAATGGGCGGAGGATCACTCCTGCCACCTATCTGCGATCCACATCCCAGGAGTGGAAAACTGGGAGGCGGATTATCTGAGTCGTCAGACATTCCATTTGGGGGAGTGGGAACTCCACCCAGAGTATTTGCCCAGTTGACTCAATTATGGGGCATTCCAGACATGGATCTGATGGCGTCTCGTCAGAACTTCAAGGTTCCTTGCTACGGGTCCAGATCCAGGGATCCCAAGGCGACTCTAGTGGATGCATTAGTAGCGCCTTGGGCCTTCAACCTAGCTTATGTGTTTCCACCGTTTCCTCTCATTCCCAGGCTGGTAGCCAGGATCAAACAGGAGAGGGCCTCGGTGATCTTGATAGCTCCTGCGTGGCCACGCAGGACTTGGTATGCAGACCTGGTGAATATGTCATCGGCTCCACCATGGAAGCTACCTTTGAGACAGGATCTTCTAGTACAGGGTCCATTTGAACATCCAAATCTAGTTTCCCTCCAGCTGACGGCTTGGAAATTGAACGCTTGATTTTATCTAAGCGTGGGTTTTCGGATTCTGTGATAGATACTCTGGTACAAGCCAGAAAACCTGTAACTAGAAAAATTTACCATAAAATATGGAAAAGATATATCTGTTGGTGTGAATCCAAGGGATTCTCATGGAGTAAGATCAAAATTCCTAGGATCCTTTCCTTTCTCCAAGAAGGTTTGGATAAGGGATTATCAGCGAGTTCTCTAAAGGGACAGATTTCTGCTTTATCTGTCTTGTTACACAAACGACTGGCAGCTGTTCAAGCTTTTGTTCAGGCTTTGGTCAGGATCAAGCCTGTTTACAGACCTTTGACTCCTCCCTGGAGTCTGAATTTAGTTCTTTCAATTCTTCAAGGGGTTCCGTTTGAACCTCTACATTCCATAGATATCAAGATGTTATCTTGGAAAGTTCTGTTTTTGGTTGCTATTTCTTCTCCTAGAAGAGTTTCTGAGTTATCTGCTCTGCAGTGTAATCCGCCCTATCTGGTGTTCCATTCAGATAAGGTTGTTTTGCGTACTAAACCTGGTTTCCTTCCAAAGGTTGTTTCCAACAAGAATATTAACCAGGAAATAGTTGTGCCTTCTTTGTGTCCGAATCCAGTTTCAAAGAAGGAACGTTTGTTACACAATTTAGATGTAGTTCGTGCTTTAAAGTTCTATTTAGAAGCAACAAAGGATTTCAGACAAACGTCTTCTCTGTTTGTCGTTTATTCTGGCAAGAGGAGAGGTCAAAAAGCTACTGCTACCTCTCTTTCCTTCTGGCTGAAAAGCATCATCCGATTGGCTTACGAGACTGCCAGACGGCAGCCTCCCAAACGCATCACAGCTCACTCTACTAGGGCTGTGGCTTCCTCTTGGGCCTTCAAGAACGAGGCTTCTGTTGATCAGATATGTAAGGCAGCGACTTGGTCTTCCCTGCACACTTTTGCCAAATTCTACAAATTTGATACTTTTGCTTCTTCGGAGGCTATTTTTGGGAGAAAGGTTTTGCAAGCCGTGGTTCCTTCTGTTTAGGTGACCTGATTGGCTCCCTCCCTTCATCCGTGTCCTAAAGCTTTGGTATTGGTTCCCACAAGTTATGGATGACGCCGTGGACCGGACACACCAATGTTGGAGAAAACAGAATTTATGCTTACCTGATAAATTACTTTCTCCAACGGTGTGTCCGGTCCATGGCCCGCCCTGGTTTTTTAATCAGGTTTTATGAATTTCTTTATTTAACTACAGTCACCACGGCACCCTATGGTTTCTCCTGTTTTTCTCCTTCCGTCGGTCGAATGACTGGGGTGGGCGGAGCCTAGGAGGGACTATATGGACAGCTTTTGCTGTGCTCTTTGCCATTTCCTATTGGGGAAGAGAATATTCCCACAAGTTATGGATGACGCCGTGGACCGGACACACCGTTGGAGAAAGTAATTTATCAGGTAAGCATAAATTCTGTTTTTTTGTTTAAATTGCAATATATTTACTATCACTTTAATTACAGAAGTAAATTGGAAAGTTGCTCAAAATTGCATGCTCTGTATAAATCACAAAAGTTTAATCTTGACTTTACTGTTCCTTTTGGATTGTGATGATGAAGCAGGACTGGCACATATTAAGTATAGGGTTATTTTTCACCAGAATGATAATGAAAGAAGTGCTGCTGATAAACAATGAAAATGTCTGTTTCTAATCATGTTGACACTGAATACAGTTGTTAACATGTCAATAATTATCAAAGCATAGATTTTTGTTTAAAGGGACATTCAAGTCAAAATAAACTTTTATGAATCAGAAAGAGCATGCCGTTTTAAGACAATTTCCAATTTACTTCCATTATAAAATGTTGCATAATCTTTTTATATACACACTTTCTCGGGAACAAGATCCTACTGAGCATGTGCACAAGCTCACAGGGTATACGTATACTAGTCTGTGATTGGCTGATGTCTGTCACATGATACAGGGGGCCGGAAAATGGGAGAAAAAATGTATTTGTTTGAAAAAAAATCTACTGCTTATTTGAAATAAATTCAAAGTAGGAGTTAAATCATTCTCTTTCTATTAGGCACTTGTTAATTATAGAATTCTACTGCATTGAGTGGTCGAGAAATACTATATATTTTGTCAAACAAATTAATTTTACTAAAATAAAAGTAGACTGCGGTAGTGGACCGAGACTTTTCTCCCAAATAAATAAATATAAACATTATTATTTATTTGTATAGCGCCGCCAAATTCTGTAGCGCTGTATAATATATATATATTATAATATATATAAACATATAGAAGTGCAAACGTTATACACTATAATGTATGCTGAATCATTCTTCCTGAGCCACACAAGCAACTGAAAAGAGTAATTCTGTCATTAATTACATAGTGGATCTAAAGTATAAAATCCAGTGTACTTATGGCAACTATTGAATGTATGCTTAAGCTATGATGTGGAGTGTTGTGTGGTCCGTATGTAAAGTATGCTCAGTTCTTGTATTGTTTTTATTATATCTAAACCATAAGATCCTTGTTTGTATTTCTCAGCAAAGGAAATTGAAATTTGAACTGAGAGCGGCTGGAACACGGCACTATGAAAAGTGACTTTATAATGTTAAAAGCAGTATAATATTAGCAGGGTTCTTTAAAAAAAATGATATATATAAATAAATCTGCTTAAAACTGTGAGTCTTGGGGAAGGTGAGATTGTATTTGTTTTGTCAAATGATATATAAAAAAAAAGTTTATAAAAAAAAAACTGAATTTATTTTGTCACATTTGTTGACAACAAATATAATAATAGAGATGTTAAAATTCAGAGAAATGCCGCTGTTCACTTAACTCCTCCCTCATCATTGCTATCGCCATAGCCACAAACTACCAGAGCTTCCAGTTGTCTCAGAAATTGCAGGATTATCTCAAATTGGAAATTCATACACCACCCTTGAGACCATAACTCCTCTCATATCCCCAGACCCCAGCTACAGGCTCCTTCCCCTGGACACAGTGTATAGACCCCTTAGATCTGGTATCAGGTTAGCCATCTAAAATGCTCTGAAAAAGAATCTTGTGTCCTTCTTAAGGATTCAGTTGTGTCACAATAGCTTCCTTATGATAAATCATGAAATCATGTGGGGCTAAGTATTTCTCCTCATATTTGAAAAGGCCACACTTTATATTCTCTTCTCCTTGCTGAGCCTTGGAAGCTGACTGTTTTAACATAGAGATACATACTTACACATGTCTAAATATGTATATGTGTGTGTATATATATATATATATATATATATATATATATATATAATATATACTGTATATATGTGTGTGTACAGATGTATTTGTGTTTTACTTTATATTTACTGTACATATTTAACATTCCAATGTTCACTTCCTATAGATATATAGTTATAGATATGTATTTGACATGAAAAGTATCAGATATATATGGAAATATATATTTAATAATAAAAAGTACATTATTTTCTATGTCGTGTTTCTCAATTTAGATCTTGACGCGTCGGGTTAGCACACCTGAACACTTAGTAATCTTTAGGCGCGTTATTAAAATATTACATATAGAATATTAAAAATAATTAATAAAAACTGTTAAAAAAATACTAAACATACTGTAATATATATATATATATATATATATATATATATATATATATATATATATATATATATATACAGTATCTCACAAATGTAAGTACACCCCTCACATTTTTATAAATATTTTATTATATCTTTTCATGTGACAACACTGAAGAAATTACACTTTGCTACAATGTAAAATAGTGAGTGAACAGCCTGTATAACAGTGTAAATTTGCTGTCCCCTCAAAATAACTCAACACACAGCCATTAATGTCTAATGTACACCCCTAAGTGGAAATGCCCAAATTGGCCCCAATTAGCCATTTTCCCTCCCCGGTGTCATTTGAATCATTAGTGTTACAAGGTCTCAGGTGTGAATGGGGAGCAGGTGTGATAAATTTGGTGTTATCGCTCTCACACTCTCTCATACTGGTCACTGGAAGTTCAACATAGCACCTCATGGCAAAGAACTCTCTGAGGATCTGAAAAAAAGAATTGTTGCTCTACATAAAGATGGCCTAGGCTATAAGAATATTGTCAAGACCCTGAAACTGAGCTGCAGCACGGTGGACAAGACCATACAGCGGTTTCACAGGACAGATTCCACTCAGAACAGGCATCACCATGGTCGACCAAAGAAGTTGAGTGCACATGCCCAGTGTCATATCCAGAGGTTGTCTTTGGGAAATAGACGTATGAGTGCTGCCAGCATTGCTACAGAGGTTGAAGGGGTGGGCGGTCAGCCTGTCAGTGCTCAGACCATACGCCGCACACTGCATCAAATTGGTCTACATGGCTGTCGTCCCAGAAGGAAGCCTCTTCTAAAGATGATGCACAAGAAAGCCTGCAAACAGTTTGCTGAAGACAAGCAGACTAAGATCATAGATTACTGGAACCATGTCCTGTGGTCCGATGAGACCAAGATAAACTTATTTGGTTCAGATGGTGTCAAGCGTGTGTTCCAGCAACCAGGTGAAGAGTACAAAGACAAGTGTGTCTTGCCTACAGTCAAGCGTGGTGGTGGGAATGTCATGGTCTGGGCCTGCATGAGTGCTGCTGGCACTGGGGAGCTACAGTTCATTGAGGGAACCATGAATGCCAACATGTACTGTGACATACTGAAGCAGAGCATGATCCCCTCCCTTCGGAGATTGGGCCCCAGGGCAGTAGTCCTAACGACCCCAAACACACCTCCAAGACGACCACTGTCTTGCTAAAGAAGCTAAGGGTAAAGGTTATGGACTGGCCAAGCATGTCTCCATGTTTTGTTGCCAACTATTTAGACATTAATGGCTGTGTGTTGAGTTATTTTGAGGGGACAGCAAATTTACACTGTTATACAGGCTGTACACTCACTACTTTACATTGTAACAAAGTGTCATTTCTTCAGTGTTGTCACATGAAAAGATATAATAAAATATTTACAAAAATGTGAGGGGTGTACTCACTTTTGTGAGATACTGTATATATATATTTGTAGAGACTGGTGCACTCTCACGAACAGGTATCCCAATGCCAGGGTGCTGAATGAAGACATCACACACTTGTCTTGAAAATATCAATAATTGCTTTTTATTTAAGTGACGTTTCGGGGACAGCTGATGAAGGGGAGCTGTCCCTGAAAGTCACTTAAATAAAAAGCAGTTATTGCTATTTACAAGACCAGTGAGGGCGATCTTCTATATTATATATGTATATATTCTATGGATTATTTAGAATACTTTACAGTATGCTATAAGCAATCATAAGTGGTGAGTTATGTGTTATGCTCAAGCACTGCAATAGACCTGAAATAAAGTGTTAAGACTTGAATATTTGCATAACAAAAAACATATATTTTAAAAATATGAAAAGTATTTCACACACATATATATACATATATTATTGTATTAATTTTCTTGACAGTGATTTAAAGGTACATGAAACCCAACATTTTTCTTTCATGATTCATACAGAGCATACATTTGTAAACAACTTTCCAATTTACTTCTATTATTAAATTTGCTTTATTCTTTTTGTATCTTTTATTGAAGGAGCAACAATGCACTACTGGGAGCTAGCTGAACCCATTGGTAAGACAATGACAAGAAGCATATATGTACATCGACCAATCAGCAGCTAGTTCCCAGCTCCTGAGTCTACCTAGGTCTGATTTTCAACAAAGGATACCAAGAGAATGAAGCAGATTAGATAAAAGAATCAAATTGGAAAGTTGTTCAAAATGGTATTTTCTATCTGAACCATGAAAGAAAAATTTGGGATTTCATGTCCCTTTAAAGGGATATGGTATATGACAAGTTATTGACTGGGCGTCATATATATATCATGTGTATGTATATATACGTAACTATGTATGTATTTGTTCAGTGTGTTAAACTTATATTGCCATATAAAATCATAGTTTGAATGTTAGAACTCCACTATTTGACCTTTATCTTAGCCCATCTTCGTATTAGTGCACTTGGCCTAGTGCTCAAGCAATAGCTGACTCAAGTTTTTTAGAGCGACACCCTAGAAGTCTATTACGTGAGGGATTTAGCTCACCTTAGGGTGACCATATTGCCGCTTTACAAAGGGACACATATGAAAAATACATAAGTCAGGGCTGTTGAAAGAAATGTTTTGTATAAGAACCCTGATATGTATTTTTCATATGTGTCCCTTTTTAAAGCGGCAATATGGTCAGCCTATCACCTACTCTATCCAAGATCCAGACATAAGCATGCCCAAGCCTTTTGCACGAAAGCAAACATATTACTTTTAACTTGTAACAATAAAAACGCTATTGATTTAACTTGAGCAGTGTTAGCGCACAGTAGTGCTATTATTTTGTGCTCCACTTACTTGTATTTTAGCTTTTGTTTGTCCCTTTATACTACTTAAAAAAAAAAAAAGAGAGTTTCCTTTCATTGGTTCAGATTTCATAGAATAAACACATAACTAGAAAATGGGAAGCTGCAAATCTATTTAATAATAGTGAACACAAAATAAATATACAAACATATACTGTACTTGTGTATATTTCTAACCATATGGATTCTTATATACATATGCTAAATCACTTGAAACTGGTGCAGCATAACTGTAAAAAGCTGACAGGAAAATATCACCTGAGCATCTCTATGTAAAAAAGGAAGATATTTTACCTCACAACTTCCTAAGCTCAGCAGATTAAGTTCTGTGTAAAAAGTTATACTCAGCTGCTGCTTAGCAAGAAATGAACAGCAGCCAATCAGCATCAACAGTGCTGAGGTCATGAACTCTTTTACTGTCTGTGATCTCATGAGATTTCACTTAACTCTCATGAGATTTCATTGTAAACTTCCTTACACTGAATAGGGAAATAAGATGAGAGTGCACGAAAGCTCGCTCCATACTGATTTGCTGCTTAGAAGCCCTTTAAAATGGGATGTGGCTACTGAGAAACTTTTGAGGTAAAATATCTTTCTTTTTTACATAGAGTGGTTCAGGTGATATTTTCTATTCGGCTTTATACAGCTATGCTGCATCACTTTCAAGTGTTTAAACATTTGGGTATTATGGCTCTTTAAAGGAACATAAAGATCAAAATTGAAATGTGTGTGGGTGAATTTCAATTTTAAATGAAACCAATATACTAACATTAGCAAAAATGCTTCCAGTCCAAGTTATTACTGGTTCAGCAGCATAAGCACATATATTATGTGTGAACAGAGCATAAGGTTTCAAACACCATTCCTGCTTAGGGAGCTGGCGGAGATGTGCATTGACCCAGCAAAGTGCCATACAAGCAATTGCTGACCCTCCGTGAAGGTGTGGTGTTGAATGCTGGGTATTACACAGGGTACTAAAAGCATACGTGCATACGCTGATGAAAAACAGTAATAACTTTTATTAGAAACATTTTTGCTAATGTTGCAAAAATGTTTCTATTCAAATTGAAATGCACCCAGGCACATTTCATTTCTGACCTTTCTATCTTTTTAAATTCAAGAAAAAAATCACGAATATAAAAGGACACCAAATACAATTTTTTAATTTTTTTTATTTATTTTTGCATGAGCAGCTTACAAGTAAGGTCCACAATCAATTTTTTTTTGTTTGTTTTTTGTTAAAAAAAGGACAAAACTATAGTACATTTTTAAATGCATTTTTTAATGCAACAAGGAAAAAAATTGTGTAATCTTCCCTTAAGTTTATAATATATAACACTCAATGTTCAGTGACTGAACCATTCCTTTATGATGCCTATTTAGAGAAAAACATTAGTACTCAGAATAGCATTCCAAGACCCAAGGAAAGGTTTTGGAGACATTAATATCCCATTCACACCTTCCAACATTTTCTGTGATCCGTCCTGTGATAGATGAACCTTTAGAAGCTGATCGTGTGTGCACATGTATACATGCTGTGAAAATATGTTTCTTTAGCATGGACTGGGAAATTTAAAAAAAAAAAACTGTCTTGATTAATTTCCGCCTAGCGCCGAGACTCACAGTAGCTTTTTCACTGCAAGAAATTTGTCCTTTTAGAAACTACTTTGAAGTACCAGAGCTTAATAAAAACCAGCCATAAATATAACAAATTAATATGTCACTTAAAAGATTTTTTATTTAATTTATTTTTCTTGTTTGTTTAATTTTACTTCTTAACCTTAGGCCAAATACAGTTGAATATCAAAATAGAACCTAGCTACCCTGAGATTAATTAGTGTAACACTTTACCCCCTGTAATTAGCCACAGTTCAAATAATCCATATTATGAATGCTGCCCTTTTAGCGCATACTTTAACTCGAATATCTACAAAAGTGGGGACAAGCAATGCTTTTTTACCTAAATGGGACACTAAAGGCAAAATACAATTTCTCCAACATAGGTGTGTCCGGTCCACGGCGTCATCCTTACTTGTGGGATATTCTCTTCCCCAACAGGAAATGGCAAAGAGCCCAGCAAAGCTGGTCACATGATCCCTCCTAGGCTCCGCCTACCCCAGTCATTCTCTTTGCCGTTGTACAGGCAACATCTCCACGGAGATGGCTTAGAGTTTTTTAGTGTTTAACTGTAGAAATTTCAGATTCAGGAAACATTTCTCAACAAGCTGAACCTGATGTGATTACTTTTAAATTTAAGTTGGAACATCTCCGCGCTCTGCTTAAGGAGGTGTTATCCAATTTGGATGATTGTGATTATCTGGTCATTCCAGAACCACTATGTAAAATGGAAAAGTTCTTAGAGGCCCCGGGGCCCCCCGAAGCTTTTCCTATATCCAAGCGGGTGGCGTACATTGTTAGTAAAGAATGGGACAGGCCCGGTATACCTTTAGTACCTCCCCCCATATTTATAAAATTGTTTTCCTATAGTCGACCCCAGAAAGGACTGATGGCAGACAGTCCCCAAGGTCGAGGGGGCGGTTTCTACTCTACACAAGCGCGCCACTATACCCATAGAAGATAGTTGTGCTTTCCAAGATCCTATGGATAAAAAATTAGAAGGTCTGCTAAAGATGTTTGTTCAGCAAGGTTCCCTTCTACAACCAATTGCATGCATTGTCCCTGTCACTGCAGCCGCGTGTTTCTAGTTTGATGAGCTAGGAAAGGCGATTATTAGTAATTCTTCTTCTTATGAGGAGATTATGGACAGAATTCGTGCTCTTAAATTGGCTAATTCTTTCACCCTAGACGCCACCTTGCAATTGGCTAGGTTAGCGGCGAAAAAATTCTGGGTTTGCTATTGTGGCGCAGAGCGCTTTGGTTAAAATCTTGGGCAGCGGATGCGTCTTCCAAGAACAAATTGCTTGACATTCCTTTCAAGGGGAAAACACTCTTTGGCCCTGACTTGAAAGAGATTATCTCTGATATCACTGGGGGCAAGGGCCACGCCCTTCCTCAGGATAGGTCTTTTCAAGACCAAAAATAAACCTAAGTTTCGTCCCTTTCGCAGAAACGGATCAGCCCCAAGGGCTACGTCCTCTAAGCAGGAAGGTAATACTTCTCAAGCCAATCCAGCCTGGAGACCTATGCAAGGCTGGAACAAAGGAAAGCAGGCCAGGAAACCTGCCACTGCTACCAAGACAGCATGAAATGCGGGCCCCCGATCCGGGACCGGATCTGGTGGGGGGCAGACTCTCTCTCTCTTCGCTCAGGCTTGGGCAAGAGATGTTCTGGATCCTTGGGCGCTAGAAATAGTCTCCCAAGGTTATTCTCTGGAGTTCAAGGGGCTTCCTCCAAGGGGGAGGTTCCACAGGTCTCAGTTGTCTTCAGACCACATAAGAAGACAGGCATTCTTACATTGGGTAGAAGACCTGCTAAAAATGGGAGTGATTCATCCTGTTCCATTAGGAGAACAAGGGATGGGGTTCTACTCCAATCTGTTCATAGTTCCCAAAAAAGAGGGAACGTTCAGACCAATCTTAGATCTCAAGATCTTGAACAAGTTTCTCAAGGTTCCATCGTTCAAGATGGAAACCATTCGAACACTTCTTCCTTCCATCCAGGAAGGTCAATTCATGACCAAGGTGGATTTCAAGGATGCGTATCTACATATTCCTATCCACAAGGAACATCATCGGTTCCTAAGGTTTGCATTCCTGGACAAGCATTTCCAGTTCGTGGCATTTTCTTTCGGATTAGCCACTGCTCCTAGGATTTTCTCATAGGTACTAGGGTCCCTTCTGGCGGTGCTAAGACCAAGGGGCATTGCTGTAGTACCTTACTTGGACGACATTCTGATTCGAGCGTCGTCCCTTCCTCAAGTAAAGGCTCACACGGACATTGTCCTGGCCTTTCTCAGATCTCACGGATGGAAAGTGAACGTGGAAGAGAGTTCTCTATCTCCGTCAACGAGGGTTCCCTTCTTGGGAACTATAATAGACTCCTTAGAAATGAGGATTTTTCTGACAGAAGCCAGAAAAACAAAACTTCTAGACTCTTGTCGGATACTTCATTCCGTTCCTCTTCCTTCCATAGCGCAGTGCATGGAAGTGATAGGTTTGATGGTAGCGGCAATGGACATAGTTCCTTTTGTGCGCATTCATCTAAGACCATTACAACTGTTCATGCTCAGTCAGTGGAATGGGGACTATTCAGACTTGTCTCCGAAGATACAAGTAAATCAGAGGACCAGAGACTCATTCCGTTGGTGGCTGTCCCTGGACAACCTGTCACAAGGGATGACCTTCCGCAGACCAGAGTGGGTCATTGTCACGACCGACGCCAGTCTGATGGGCTGGGGCGCGGTCTGGGGATCCCTGAAAGCTCAGGGTCTTTGGTCTCGGGTAGAATCTCTTCTACCGATAAATATTCTGGAACTGAGAGCGATATTCAATGCTCTCAAAGCTTGGCCTCAGCTAGCGAGGGCCAGGTTCATACATCAACCATCAGGGGGGAACAAGGAGTTCCCTAGCGATGGAAGAAGTGACCAAAATCATTCTATGGGCGGAGTCTCACTCCTGCCACCTGTCTGCTATCCACATCCCAGGAGTGGAAAATTGGGAAGCGGATTTTCTGAGTCGTCAGACATTGCATCCGGGGGAGTGGGAACTCCATCCGGAAATCTTTGCCCAAGTCACTCAACCGTGGGGCATTCCAGACATGGATCTGATGGCCTCTCGTCAGAACTTCAGAGTTCCTTACTACGGGTACAGATCCAGGGATCCCAAGGCGGCTCTAGTGGATGCACTAGTAGCACCTTGGACCTTCAAACTAGCTTATGTGTTCCCGCCGTTTCCTCTCATCCCCAGGCTGGTAGCCAGGATCAATCAGGAGAGGGCGTCGGTGATTTTGATAGCTCCTGCGTGGCCACGCAGGACTTGGTATGCAGATCTGGTGAATATGTCATCGGCTCCACCATGGAAGCTACCTTTGAGAGACCTTCTTGTTCTAGGTCCGTTCGACCCACTCCAGCTGACTGCTTGGAGATTGAACGCTTGATCTTATCAAAGCGAGGGTTCTCAGATTCTGTTATTAATACTCTTGTTCAGGCCTGAAAGCCTGTAACCAGAAAAATTACCACATAATTTGGTATATCTGTTGGTGTGAATCTGCAGGATTCCCTTGGGACAAGGTTAAGATTCCTAAGAGTCTATCCTTCCTTCGAGAAGGATTGGAAAAAGGATTATCTGCAAGTTCCTTGATGGGACAGATTTCTGCCTTGTCTGTGTTACTTCACAAAAAGCTGGCAGCTGTGCCAGATGTTCTAGCCTTTGTTCAGGCTCTGGTTAGAATCAAGCCTGTTTACAAAATTTTGACTCCTCCTTGGAGTCTCAACCTAGTTCTTTCAGTTCTTCAGGGGGTTCCGTTTGAACCCTTACATTCCGTTGATATTAAGTTATTATCTTGGAAAGTTTTGTTTTTGGTTGCAATTTCTTCTGCTAGAAGAGTTTCAGAATTATCTGCTCTGCAGTGTTCTTCTCCTTATCTGGTGTTCCATGCAGATAAGGTGGTTTTGCGTACTAAACCTGGTTTTCTTCCAAAAGTTGTTTCTAACAAAAACATTAACCAGGAGATAGTTGTGCCTTCTTTGTGTCCTAATCCAGTTTCAAAGAAGGAACGTTTGTTGCACAACTTGGATGTAGTTCGTGCTCTCAAATTTTACTTAGCAGCTACTAAGGATTTCAGACAAACTTTGTCTTTGTTTGTTGTTTATTCTGGTAAACGGAGAGGTCAAAAAGCAACTTCTACCTCTCTCTCCTTCTGGATTAAAAGCATTATCCGATTGGCTTATGAGACTGCCGGACGGCAGCCTCCTGAAAGAATCACAGCTCACTCCACTAGGGCTGTGGCTTCCACATGGGCCTTCAAGAACGAGGCTTCTGTTGATCAGATATGTAAGGCAGCGACTTGGTCTTCACTGCACACTTTTTCTAAATTTTACAAATTTGATACTTTTGCTTCTTCTGAGGCTATTTTTGGGAGAAAGGTTTTGCAAGCCGTGGTGCCTTCCATTTAGGTGACCTGATTTGCTCCCTCCCTTCATCCGTGTCCTAAAGCTTTGGTATTGGTTCCCACAAGTAAGGATGACGCCGTGGACCGGACACACCTATGTTGGAGAAAACAGAATTTATGTTTACCTGATAAATTACTTTCTCCAACGGTGTGTCCGGTCCACGGCCCGCCCTGGTTTTTTTAATCAGGTCTGATAATTTATTTTCTTTAACTACAGTCACCACGGTAACATATGGTTTCTCCTATGCAAATATTCCTCCTTAACGTCGGTCGAATGACTGGGGTAGGCGGAGCCTAGGAGGGATCATGTGACCAGCTTTGCTGGGCTCTTTGCCATTTCCTGTTGGGGAAGAGAATATCCCACAAGTAAGGATGACGCCGTGGACCGGACACACCGTTGGAGAAAGTAATTTATCAGGTAAACATAAATTCTGTTTTTCATGAATTCCTTTATCAGATTGCACACAGTCGGTTTATATGCACACTTTATGAGGTACCAGCACACACTGAGCATGTGCAAGAGTTCATAGTGTATACATATGAGTCTGTGATTGGCTGTTGGCTGTCACATGATACAAATTAAAGGAAATTTTGAAATTTGTTACAAAAGAAATCCTTTACTCATTTAAAATTCAGAGTAAGTGATATTGCATTATCTTTTCTTTTTTAAGACACGATGAGTCCACGGATCATCTTAATTACTAATGGGATATTCACCTCCTGGTCAGCAGGAGGAGGCAAAGAGCACCACAGCAGAGCTGCTAAATAGCTCCTACCTTCCCTCTCACTCCAGTCATTCTCTTTGCCTACGTTAGTGGTAGGAAGAGGTAAAGTGAGGTGTTAGATTAGGTTCTTCAATCAACAGTTTATTATTTTTAAAGTAGTGCCAGAGTGTGCTGCTTTGTTCTAGGGTGTAGCCGTAGTCCATGTCAGTCTCTACAGTAGAGCTTTTGGTGGCTTTAAAGCAATGGGAACTTGTGGGACATAATTCTCACTGCGCTTCCCATATTCTGATGCTGCCCTGACTAAGAAAACCTGAAGGATTTTTATTCAGGACTTTCGTTTCTTTTCAGGTCCACAGGAGGGGAGAGGACCTCTTAAAACTGGGGACTGCCTTGCTGCCAGGCAGAAAATGAGGTAAGTGCTAACCTTTTTTCTGGGGGTAGAGATCTCAGAGAAAGTTTGGGCACTTTCTTAAATTTTACATTTAACCTCATTCTACTTAGATTCAGATTCTCCTAGTCTTAGTAGGAGACATTAAGGCAGTTAGGACGCAGGCACTGGTATGTCTTTCATTTCCCAGTCTTATATAGGACTGACTGGGTGAAAGAGACAGTAACGTTTTTTATCTGCACACAGAAATGTACATATAGGATTTACATTGCGGTGTGTGCTCTTCAACATGTGAAGTTGTCTAAGGGGCTGACGACATAGAATCTGGGCAATGCTTATTATGTAACATCAGGTGCAAGACTCTGCTAACAGTGCAACTATCGGGCTGAGCAGCTGTTTAAGACATGTTGTTGCTCAGTCTGCTGCTTGATCCCGGTGGTTATAGTTAGAATGGCGACCGGGAGATTACATGTTGCATTTTTATTCAGGCATATGGAAGAGCTATAGATACAGTGTTAAGTGCCCTATTTTGAACAATTAAGTAAGGTCTAGCCTTTTGCTCCCGGTGCCTTTACTCAGACAATGGCGAACGGAAGATGACTTGGGTAACGCCCACGAGGGGCGGAGTTGGTAAACGGCGCCAAGGTTTTTTCTCCTCCCTTCTGACAGTTATGAGTAATGCGCTCAGAGTGGAAGATGTCGCCGTGCAGAAAACTCTTGCCTCCTGTCACTTCCGGCTATCGGAAGACACGTAGGAATTCTGAGCTAAATGCTTGCGCTTCAGAAAATCAGCGCTATAATAGGTTCAGTTTTCTGTATAGGTAGGCTGTCTGATGCTTCTGCTGAGTCAAGCTGCAGTATAGAGTACTGACAATTTCCTAATACATCTTAGACATGTTTGACCTCATAAACATAAAGATTCGTTACTTTTTAACAGTTAAAGAGACAGTATCACTGGCTATATGTTGAATTTTATTAGCAACTGGTTAAGTTTTTATTTAATTATTCTGCTATATGTGAGGCAGATTAATTAAAGAAGTGAACATTATTTTTTCTATCTTACATGCAGTGCCCTGCGGTTCCTTGCAATTCCCATCTGGAATTGCTGTATAAGACATTGCTGCTTTAATGTCATGGCGATGTCTATGAACAGCAATGTTGACATGCTAATTTGATTGCTTCTGCACACAGAAATAAGAAATTACTTTTAAAATTTAAAGAGATAGTAACATTTTTTATGTGTCAAATTTTCTGCACCTACTCCTTCTGGGGCGCTTGCCGCTTAGGAGTCTGTGGACGAATTTCTCATTTGGGGTCCAGCAAAATTTTATGGCCCACTTGCAGTGCCCTATGCTTCCTTTCACACTCCATCAGGGGTTACTTGGCATGTCATGCATTATATGTTTCTCCCACGTGGCAGAAGACATTACTAGAGGAATTATTTTCAATCATTTAGGGTGATTAATTCAGTAGGTGCTATTCCAAATGGTTCCTACCTGTTTTCCTGACAGGGGAAGATACTTCGAGATTATCTGAGAGAGAATCCTCAGACTCAAATGGCTAATATTTTTATTTAATCCTGAGGTTGTTTTTTCTCTCAGATTTTTAGCTTGAACATCTCCAGTTGTTATTTTAGGAGGTTTTAGCTACCCTGGACAACTCCGACACTACTGGTGTAATCTATCCGTGTGCGTACGATAAGTTATAAGGAATGGAAGAGTCTGCATTCCCTATATTTAGAAGGATGTTTCCTATAGCTGACTCAGCTAAGGAGGCTGGGAAAACTTTCCTTAGGGTGGAAGAAGTAGTTTCCAGCTTAGCTAAGAGATCTACTATACCTTTAGATGATAGTTGTTTTTTTTTTCCTATGGACAAAAATTAGAAGATGTACACTAGGGCTTACATTGGCAACCAGCTGTGTACTTTGCTACCATCACTAGTGGTTTGTTGCGTTTGTCTGATACTACTAAGTAAGCTCCCCTGGATAAAATCCAGAATAGGATAAAAAGCTTTCAATTTGGCTAATTCCTTTATTTAAATATATATATATATATTTTTTTTTCCAAGTTATCAAACTAGGAACATAGTTTTCTCGGTTCCAGCTCACAGGACCTTGTGGTTAAAGCCTTGTTCTATGGAGGTACGCTCTAAGTCTAAGCTTTTAGCGATTCTTTACAAGGGGAAGACCTTGTTGGGACCTGGCTTGACGAAAATAATTTCTTTCTCTTGTAAGGTGTATCCAGTCCACGGATTCATCCATTACTTGTGGGATATTCTCCTTCCCAACAGGAAGCTGCAAGAGGATCACCCACAGCAGAGCTGTCTATATAGCTCCTCCCCTAACTGCCACCTCCCAGTCATTCTCTTGCAGCTCTCAACAAGGGAAGTAGCTAGAGAGATGTGGTGAATTAATGTAATTTATCTTCATTAAAAAGTTTATTATTTTCAAATGGTACCGGAGTTGTACTATTTTGGCTTCAGGCAGAAGGTGAAGAAGAGTCTGCCTGAAGTTTTTTGATGATCTTAGCAGTTTGTAACTAAGGTCCACTGCTGTTCTCACACATAACTGAAGAGATGGGTAACTTCAGCTGGGGGAATAGCGTGCAGGGTCTCCTGCTCTGAGGTATGTGCAGTTTTAAATTTTTCTAGAGAGATGATAAAAGCTAGAAAATGCTGACAATACCTGATGTATTTAAGGTAAGCCTGATTACAGTGATTTAATAACGACTGGTATCATGCTTGCTGTAAAGGGTAATATTTTTGTTATTTACTCTCATTACTTAATAGATATAACGTTTGCTTGATGTATATAAACGTTTACTACAAATGGTGATAAAACTTTATTCTGGGGCCCAGTTTTTCCACATGGCTGACTAGATTTTGCCTAGGGATAGTTTTTTAAGGCCCTCTCACTGTGAGTACATGTTGGGAGGGGCCTATTTTCACGCCTTAATTGCGCAGTAGTTTTTGCAGCTTGAGACGTCCAGCTTCCCTGAAGGAGTCCCCTGACATATAGGACCCCTCTACAGGGTTTTTGTGCCTTCCAAAGTCGTCGTGTGGGCAGATAGGAGCCACAGTAGAGCTGTGGCAGTTGGTTGTGACTGTTTAAAAACGGCTATATCGTTTTTTTTTATCCGGTTTTGAAACTAAGGGGTTAATCATCCATTTGCAAGTGGGTGCAATGCTTTTTCAGTCTATTATACACACTGTAAAAATGTCGTAGAATTTACTGCTTTTTTCACTGTTTTGCAGTGATTGTTTTTTTCTCTTAAAGGCACAGTACCGTTTTTATTTTTTGCTTGTTCACAGTTATTAAAGTGTTTTCCAAGCTTGCTGGTCTCATTGCTAGTCTGTTTAAACATGTCTGACATAGAGGAAACTCATTGTTCATTATGTTTAGAAGCCATTGTGGAACCCCCTCTTAGAATGTGTACCAAATGCACTGATTTTACTATAGATTACAAAGACCATAATCTGGCTTTAAAAAATGTATCACCAGAAGAAATTGACAAGGAGGAAGTTATGCCGTCTAATTCTCCCCACGTGTCAGAACCTATAACTCCCGCTCAGGGGACGCCAAGTACATCTAGCGCGCCCATTGCATATACCTTACAAGATATGGCGGCAGTTATGAATCATACCCTTACAGAGGTATTATCTAAACTGCCAGGATTGCAAGGAAAGCGAGACAGCTCTGGGACTAGAATAAATACAGAGCTCTCTGACGCTTTAGTGGCTATGTCTGATACACCCTCACAATGTACTGAAGCTGAAGCAGGGGAGCTTCAATCTGTGGGTGATTTTTCTGATTCAGGGAAGATACTTCAACCTGATTCTGATATGTCTACATTTAAATTTAAGCTTGAACACCTCCGCATATTGCTCAGGGAGGTCTTAGCAACTCTGGACAACTGTGACGCTATTGTAGTCCCAGAGAAATTATGTAGATTGGATAAATACTATGCAGTACCTACTTACACTGATGTTTTTCCAATCCCTAAGAGGTTTTCTGAAATTATTACTAAGGAATGGGATAGACCAGGTGTACCGTTCTCTCCCCCTCCTGTTTTTAAAAAGATGTTTCCTATAGACGCCGCTACACGGGACTTGTGGCAGACGGTCCCTAAGGTGGAGGGAGCAGTTTCTACTCTAGCTAAGCGTACCACTATCCCTGTCGAGGACAGTTGTGCTTTTTTAGATCCAATGGATAAAAAATTAGAGGGTTACGTTAAGAAAATGTTTATTCAACAAGGTTTTATTCTCCAGCCTCTTGCATGCATTGCCCCAGTCACTGCTGCTGCGGCTTTCTGGTTTGAGTCTCTAGAGGAGGCTCTACAGGTTGAAACCCCATTGGAAGATATTATTGACAAGCTTAAGGCCCTTAAGCTAGCCAATTTATTTGTCTCTGACGCCGTTGTTCATTTAACCAAGCTAACGGCTAAAAATTCAGGTTTTGCTATTCAAGCGCGTAGGGCGCTATGGCTTAAATCCTGGTCAGCTGACGTGACTTCAAAGTCTAAACTTCTCAACATTCCCTTCAAAGGACAGACCCTATTCGGGCCTGAAGGAGATAATTTCTGACATCACTGGAGGAAAAGGTCACGCCCTTCCTCAAGACAGGTCCAACAAATTAAGGACCAAACAGTCTAGTTTTCGGCCCTTTCGAAACTTCAAGAGTGGCGCAGCTTCAACTTCCTCTAACACAAAACAAGAGGGAACTTTTGCCCAGTCTAAGCCGGTCTGGAGACTGAACCAGGCTTGGAACAAGGGGAAACAGGCCAAAAAGCCTGCTGCTGCCTCTAAGACAGCATGAAGGAGCAGCCCCCGATCCGGAAACGGATCTAGTAGGGGGCAGACTCTCTCTCTTCGCCCAGGCTTGGGCAAGAGATGTCCAGGATCTTTGGGCATTGGAAATTGTGTCTAAGGGTTATCTTCTGGAATTCAAAACCTCTCCCCCAAAAGGGAGATTTAGTCTCTCACATTTATCTGCAAACCAGATAAAGAGAGAGGCATTCTTACATTGTGTTCAAGACCTCCTAGTTATGGGAGTGATCCACCCAGTTCCGCAGGAGGAACAGGGGCAGGGCTTCTATTCAAATCTGTTTGTAGTTCCCAAGAAAGAGGGAACATTCAGACCAATCTTAGATCTCAAGATCTTAAACAAATTTCTCAGAGTCCCATCCTTCAAGATGGAGACTATTCGAACCATCCTTCCTATGATCCAGGAGGGTCAATATATGACTACCGTAGACTTAAAGGATGCTTATCTTCACATCCTGATACACAAAGATCATCATCGTTTTCTCAGGTTTGCCTTTCTAGACAGGCACTACCAGTTTGTGGCTCTTCCCTTCGGGTTGGCCACGGCACCAAGAATCTTTACAAAGGTTCTAGGGTCCCTCCTAGCGGTCCTAAGGCCGCGGGGTATAGCAGTAGCCCCTTACTTAGACGACATTCTGATACAGGCATCGACTTTTCAAATCGCCAGGTCCCGTACGGACATTGTTCTGGCATTCTTAAGGTCCCATGGGTGGAAGGTGAACGAAGAAAAGAGTTCTCTATCACCTCTAATAAAAGTTTCATTCCTAGGGACTCTGATAGATTCGGTAGAAATGAAGATTTACCTAACGAAAAACTTCTAGACTCTTGCCGTGTTCTTTATTCCACTTCTTGTCCTTCAGTGGCTCAGTGTATGGAAGTAATCGGTTTAATGGTAGCGGCAATGGACATAGTACCGTTTGCCCGCCTACATCTCAGACCACTGCAACTTTGCATGCTCAGTCAGTAGAATGGGGATTACACAGATTTGTCCCCTCTACTAAATCTGGATCAAGAAACCAGGCATTCTCTTCTCTGGTGGCTATGTCAGGTCCATCTGTCCAAGGGGATGAGCTTCCGCAGGCCAGATTGGACTATAGTAACGACAGATGCC
Organism: Bombina bombina; assembly: GCF_027579735.1. Taxonomy (NCBI): domain Eukaryota; kingdom Metazoa; phylum Chordata; class Amphibia; order Anura; family Bombinatoridae; genus Bombina; species Bombina bombina. The sequence continues at coordinate 1,094,104,760 of NC_069502.1, forward strand.
AGCCTCCTGGGCTGGGGTGCAGTCTGGAACTCCCTGAAGGCTCAGGGATCGTGGACTCAGGAGGAGGCACTCCTTCGGATAAACATTCTGGAACTAAGAGCGATATTCAATGCTCTTCAGGCTTGGCCTCAGCTAGCTGCGGTCAGGTTCATCAGATTTCAGTCGGACAACATCACGACTGTAGCCTATATCAACCATCAGGGGGGAACAAGGAGCCCCCTGGCAATGTTGGAGGTATCAAAGATAATTCTATGGGCAGAGGTTGACTCTTGCCATCTCTCAGCTATCCATATCCCAGGAGTAGAGAACTGGGAGGCGGATTTTCTAAGTCGGCAGACTTTCATCCGGGGGAGTGGGAGCTCCATCCGGAGGTATTTGCCCAGCTGATTCAACTATGGGGCAAACCAGAACTGGATCTCATGGCGTCTCGTCAGAACGCCAAACTTCCTTGTTACGGGTCCAGGTCAAGGGATCCCCAGGCAGCGCTGATAGATGCTCTAGCAGCGCCCTGGTCCTTCAGCCTGGCTTATGTGTTTCCACCATTTCCTCTGCTCCCTCGTCTGATTGCCAAGATCAAGCAGGAGAGAGCTTCGTGATTTTGATAGCTCCTGCGTGGCCCTGCAGGACTTGGTATGCAGATCTGGTGGACATGTCATCCTTTCCACCATGGACTCTGCCACTGAGGCAGGACCTTCTAATTCAAGGTTCCTTCAAACATCCAAATCTAATTTCTCTGCGTCTGACTGCTTGGAGATTGAACGCTTGATTTTATCAAAGCGTGTTTTTTCCGAGTCGGTCATTGATACCTTAATTCAGGCTTGAAATCCTGTCACCAGGAAAATCTATCATAAGATATGGTGTAAATATCTTCATTGGTGTGAATCCAAGGGTTACTCATGGAGTAAAGTCAGGATTCCCAGGATATTATCTTTTCTCCAAGAAGGATTGGAGAAGGGATTGTCAGCTAGTTCCTTAAAGGGACAGATTTCTGCTCTGTCTATTCTTTTGCACAAGCGTCTGGTGGATGTTCCAGACGTTCAGGCGTTTTGTCAGGCTTTAGTTAGAATCAAGCCTGTGTTTAAACCTGTTGCTCCGCCATGGAGTTTAAATTTAGTTCTTAAAGTTCTTCAAGGGGTTCCGTTTGAACCTCTGCATTCCATAGATATCAAGCTTTTATCTTGGAAAGTTCTGTTTTTAGTAGCTATCTCTTCGGCTCGAAGAGTTTCAGAGTTATCTGCCTTGCAGTGTGATTCCTCTTATCTGATCTTCCATGCAGATAAGGTAGTTTTGCGTACCAAACCTGGTTTTCTTCCTAAGGTGGTATCTAATAAGAATATCAATCAGGAGATTGTTGTTCCGTCACTGTGTCCTAATCCTTCTTCAAAGGAGGAACGTCTATTACACAATCTTGACATGGTTCGTGCTTTAAAGTTTTATTTACAAGCTACTAAAGATTTTCGTCAAGCATCTGCATTGTTTGTTGTCTACTCTGGACAGAGGAAAGGCCAAAAGGCTTCAGCAACTTCTCTTTCTTTTTGGTTAAGAAGTATAATCCGCTTAGCTTATTAGACTGCTGGCCAGCAGCCTCCTGAAAGAATTACAGCTCATTCCACTAGAGCGGTGGCTTCCACATGGGCTTTTAAAAATGAGGCTTCTGTTGAACAGATTTGTAAGGCGGCGACTTGGTCTTCGCTTCATACTTTTTCTAAATTCTAGAAATTTGATACTTTTGTTTCTTCGGAGGCTATTTTTGGGAGAAAGGTCTTACAGGCAGTGGTGCCTTCCGTTTAAGCGCCTGCCTTGTCCCTCCCTTCATCCGTGTCCTATAGCTTTAGTATTGGTATCCCACAAGTAATGGATGAATCCGTGGACTGGATACACCTTACAAGAGAAAACAAAATTTATGCTTACCTGATAAATTTATTTCTCTTGTGGTGTATCCAGTCCACGGCCCGCCCTGTCATTTTAAGGCAGGTGTTTTTTATTTTTAAACTACAGTCACCACTGCACCCTATAGTTTCTCCTTTCTCTTGCTTGTCTTCGGTCGAATGACTGGGAGGTGGCAGTTAGGGGAGGAGCTATATAGACAGCTCTGCTGTGGGTGATCCTCTTGCAGCTCCCTGTTGGGAAGGAGAATATCCCACAAGTAATGGATGAATCCGTGGACTGGATACACCACAAGAGAAATACATTTATCAGGTAAGCATAAATTTTGTTTTTGTAATTTAAAGAACTTCAAAAAAAAAAAGCCTACTGTTGAATCAAAGACAGCATGAAGGACATATTCCCGATCCGGGACCGGATCTGGTAGGGATCAGGCTTTTCATCTTCGTTCAGGCTTGGGTTTGAGATGTTCAGGTTCCCTGGACAAGAGAAATAGGTCCCAGGGATACTAGTTAGAGTTCAAAAGTTTTCCTCCCAGAGGCAGGTTTCTGCTTTCAAGATTATCTGTAGACCAGACAAGGGGAGTAATAGTTCCTGTTCCGATTCAGGAACGGGATCTGGGATTTTATTCCATTCTGTTTGTGGTTCCCAATCAAGGAGGGAACCTTCAGGTCTATTTTAGATTTCAAGAGTCTAAACAAGTTCCTCAGAGTACCGTCCATCAGGATGGGAACTATTCGTTCCATTCTTCTTTTGGTCCAAGAGGGTCAATTTATGAAAACTGTGGTTTTAAAGGATGCATACTTGCATATTCCCATTCTCAGGGGTCATCCCAAGTTTTCTAAGGTTTGCTTTTCTAGATGAACACTTCCAATTCGTGGTTCTGTCCTTCAGTCTTGCCATAGTTCCCAGATTTTTCTCTAAGGTTCTGGGTTCACTGTTGGCGGTGCTTTGGTTGCCGGGCATTGCAGTGGCTCCCTATCTGGATGACATCCTAGTCCAGGCACCATTTTTACAACAAGCAAGATCCCACACACAAAATGTTGTTATCCTTCCTGGATGGTAAATTTGGATAAGAGTTCCTTTGTCCCAAGTACAAGGGTAACTTTCCGGGGAGACATACTAGGTTCTCTATCAATGAAGATTTCTCTGACAGAAGTCAGGAAGTCAAAGATCTTCGATACTTGTCTAGCTTTTCAGTCTACTCCTCAGCTATCAGTAGCTCAGTGCATGGAGTTAATTGGGCTGAAGGTGGCAGGATATCATCCCGTTATTCGGTTCCATCTCAGACCTCTGCAATTAAGCATGTTCAGGCATTAGATTGGAATTATATAGATTTGTCTCTTTGAATGTTTCTAGAACAGGAGACAAGGGATTCTCTTCAATAGTGATTGTCTCTGGATATGTTCTCTCAGGGAATCTGCTTTCGCAGACCACCTTGGGTGATTGTGACAATAGTCGCCAGCCTTCTAGGGTGGGGTCTGGGGCTACCTAAGGGCTCAGGGGGTTGGACTCAGCCAGAGTCTGTTGTTTTCCTGTAAACTTTCTGGAACTGAGAGCGATCTACAATGTTCTCCTGGCCTGGCCTCAGTTAGATTCGGTCCAGATATCGGACAAATATCGTCAGTGGTTCACATCAATCATCAGGAAGGAACGAGGAGTTCCTTAGCGATGACAGAGGTATCCAAAACACTTCAGTGGGCGGAGGTCCATTCTTGCTGCCTGTTGGCGATCCACTTTCCAGGAGTGGACAACTGGGAGGTGGATTGCCTGAGCAGGCGGACCTTCATACGGAGGAGGGGGAACTCCATCCGGAAGTGTTCTCCAGCTTTTCTCCCTGTTTATTTTTCTTCCTCTGGGTCCTTGCTCGGATCAAGCAGGAGAGAGCATCGGTTTAGCCTCGCAGGGTTTGGTATGCAGATCTGGTGTTCATGTCATCTTTTCCACCTTGGTGGTTTCCGTGTGGAAGGACCTTCTAGTTCAAGAGCCCCTCCTTCTCACACATCTAGTTTTTCTGAAGACTACTTGGACATTGGACGCTTAATTTTTTCAAGCAAGGTTTTTTCTTCATTGAAGACCATGTTTCAGGCTCATAAGCCTGTCACTAGAAAGAGTTATCATAGATATTTCTATTGGTGTTAATCCATGGGCTACTCATGGAATAGAGTTTGGGTTCCTAGACCTTTTGTCTTTTTTTCCAAGTGGGTTTGGAGAATGGTTTATCTATTTTGTTACTCAAACGTCTGGCAGATGTACCGGATGAAAAATCTTTTGGTCAGGATCAGGCCTGTGTTCAAACCAGTTACTCTTCCATGGAGTTTGAATTTAGTTCTGAGTTCTTCAAGGGACCCCGTTTGAGTCTATGCATTCCTTAGATATTGCATTGTTATCTTGGAAAGTTTTATTTCTTGTTGCTATTTCTTCTGCTCAGAGTGTCAGAACTTTTGACATTGCAGTGAGAGTTTCCTTATCTTCCTTTCCATTTAGATAAGGTAGTTTTTCGTACTAAATTAGGATTTCTTCCTAAAGTTGTTTCTGATTGAAACATTTATCAGGAACTTGTTGTTCTTTTCTTGTGTCCTAATCCTTCTTCCCAGACGGAAGGAATTCCGCACAATTTGGATGTGGTCTGTGCGTTAAAGTTTTATCTGCAGACGACTAAGGACTTTTGTTAGTCTTCTTCTTTCTTTGTGATTTTCTCAGGAAGGTGTAAGGGATAGAAAGCTATGGCTACTTTTTTCTCTTTTAAGTAGAGGAGCATCCTATGTTTTGCATATGAGGCTGCTGGACAGCAGCTTCCAGAGAGAGTTACGGCTCGTTCCATGAGGGCTGTTGCTTCCTCATGGGCGTTCAAAGGTGAATTAATAATTAAGATGATCCGTGGACTCATCGTGTCTTAAAAAAAGAAAAGAAAATGTATGCTTACCTGATAAATGTATTTCTTTTTTGACACGAGTCCATGGCCCGCCCTGTTCTTTTTAGACAGGTTGTGGGTTATTGTAAACTTCAAACACCTATGCACCTTGGCTTTTCTTTTCTCTTCCTAACTTCGGTCGAATGACTAGAGTGAGAAGGAAGGGAGGAGCTATTTAGCAGCTCTGCTGTGGTGCTCTTTGCCTCCTCCTGCTGACTAGGAGGTGAATATCCCATTAGTAATTAAGATGATCCGTGGACTCATCATGTCAAAAAAGAAATTAATTTATCAGGTAAGCATACATTTTCTTTTTATTATACACTTGGGATGCTACACTACAGAAAATGGCAAATGAGAGGCGGGGAACTATTGTGCGGAGGGGGAGGGGGGGACCACTACACTACAGCAAAAAATTATAAAATAAAAAAATACTCTAAGCTGGGTACAGATGGTTGCCATAGTGGGTGAGGGGGGTTGAGAGCTATTTGGGAGGGATCAGAGAGGTGGGAGGGTTGAGGAGGGACCCCTACACTGTAAAAGAAAAAAAATCCCTAAACAGCATGCTGGCAGACTTTGCCAGTACCTAAAATGGTGGTGAGTAGGGCTTCCACCTATGCCACGTTTTCATGAACACTTATGAGTTACACATGCTGCAGGGTATGCAGGGAGGAACATGAATAGTGCTGTCCAGGGTCACTATTTGTGTGCTCTCCAGGGGTGCAATTTATTTTCCCCTATGCACACCCTGCAGCATTTGTAACTTATAAGTGTCCAGGAAAACATGTCCGTAGTGGCAACCCTGTTGGCGGAGATGTTTGGGAGGTATCAGGTAGAGAGCATGGAAGTCAAGTGGGAGGTTAATCCCATCATTACAATACAATTACCCTTACCAGCTAACTAATTAACTGCTGGGATTTTCAGAAGTGTGGTTTGCAGCTGCAATTAGCGGCCTTCTAATTACCAAATAGCAATGGCTAAGTAATGAATGTCTGCTATTTTCTGAACAAAAAGGATTCCATAAAAGCATTTACAACCATTTGTATTTTGACTGCACAATCGGCATGTAAATAATTTCAAGGTTTGTAAAAAAGTTAACTTTTTTTTTTTTTACATGATCGCATTTGGCAGCAAAATGGTGGCATAAAAGATACCAAAATGGGCCTAGATCACTGAGGATATCTAAACTAGAGCACAGGGGAAATAATCAACTGATTAGTAAACCTGGTTATTTTATCTGCTCTCATTCAAGGTAATCCTGTAAATCTGTCCTGTTACAGAGGCCTGAGGACAGGTTTGAAAACCAGTGGCCTAGATCAATACATTGGGTTGTCTACTTAAAAAACATATATATATTTTGATTAGTAAATCAAAAATACAAGGCTCTACTTCTGTTTAAATGGAGTGATAGCAAAAATGCTAAAAAAAATTCTCCAGTATTTTGGGCAAATTTTTCTCTGAAATTGCCAGTAGCAAAGGGGTTAAAGGGGCATTATTTAAAGTCAGTGCTTTTATGAACGCATAGTATATTACCACAATTAATAACTGAATTGCAAAGAATCAATACATGTTTTGAAAACATTTAAAGGAACACTAAACAAACATTTTCATCAATTTGTTTGCAATGTGCATTGCATTATTTGTACACAATTTCTCTAAGCCCAACTTAGAATTGGCCTTGTCAACAAACTTTCAGAGTGCTCAGTCTGTGGCAACAGCTAATCAGTAAGGGAAAGGGTCAGACACAATATGTGCATATACTGCAATGTAGCAAACAGATTGCTAAAAATGTTCAAATTTTGTGTCACTTTAAGCTGTAATTTTGTTAGAAAAAATTGCATTTTTTTGCAAGCCAGAGACATAACCCTTGAAAGGCCTACTGAGTGTTGTTTATATGTCCCCTTTGGTGTGATCAATTATCAACAGATATAAATGGGCAGCTGCACAAATCAAGCAATCACTCTGTAACATGTAGCTCCATTAGAGACACAAATTCTGCAGTATGCACTCGAGCCTTTTACAATTTTCAGAGGTAAATTACAGCAAGAGAGGGCAAAATAAACAGTAATTTACAGTTATTTTACTATAAATAATTAAACATTTCATGGCAATCACTTAAGGGTTTGAGTGGATATTATTATTTCTAAAATAGACATTGCAATAAAGTTTCAGGTTAAAGGAACATGAAACTCAAACGTTTTCTTTCATGATTCAGATAGAGCATATATTTGTAAACAACTTTCCAACTTCTGTGTTGCTTCTTTCTCTTGGTATCCTTTATTGAAGGAGCAGCAATGGACTACTGGGAGTTAGCTGAGCACATCTGTAAGTCAATGGCAAGAGGCATATATGTGCAGCCACCAACCAGCAGCTAGCTCCCAGTCCCTGAGCGACGTAAGTATGCTTTTCAACAAAGGATGCCAAGAGAATGAAATAGAAACGACAATAGAAGTAAATTGGAAAGCTGTTTAAAATTGTATGCTCTATCTGAATCATGAAGAAAATGCTTGTGAAATACTTGTGCAATGCCGCCCCCTGCAGATTTAGCTAGCAGGGGGTGTCAATCAACCTGATCGTATCCGATCTGGCTGATTGCTGTTCGCCGCCTCAGAGGTGGAGGACGAGTTAAGAAGCAGTGGTCTTAGGACTGTTGCTTCTTAACTCCTGTTTCCGACGAGCCTGAAGGGTGTATACGACCCCATTCGGGCCGTGATAAATCGGCCCCTTGGTGTGAATCAAGTGATCCAACTTACACAGATGCATTTTTCATGGTTGCCTATAGCTCGCTACAACTTGTAATATACGTGTCAGAAGATGAACCTAGAATTATCACCTACCTTTGCTTATCATACAAAGGGAATATTTCCAGTCTAAAGAAATCTTATTTTTGCATGCAAATATAGTGTAACAGATGTTTGCAATTGGTAAGATATGTTTTTTTTTTTAAATGAATTATTTCAGAGCTTCAGTGTCCCAATAAATTCTGAAACATTCCCCAAGAAACCTTTGTTCAAATAAAACATAGGCAGATGTGCCAGTTAATGCTTTAACAGTCAATTTGTGCATGTAAAAGGCCGTAATCTCACTCATGCAGACAAGTATATGCAGGTAACACCCACACACAGCAGTATTCTTCACCTACACAGAAATGTAAAAACTGATAAGATCCTCAGTAATACGTGAGGTTTTTCAAGTAGAAGGTGTACAGATTCCTTTAAGCGAAATGTAAGTGTCCTATTAACTGTGATAGTCTTTGCATAGTGCACCCGTATCTAAGAAAAATTCCAGAGGGAATGAGTGTTAAATAGCTTATTTCCGGAGTATTATCTTACCCACCACACTAGATTAATGATGAGATGATCTCATCGTAGAGATCCAAGATTAGACTTTATCCTTTTCAGGTGCATGCAAATCTATTTGATCCTATTCAGGGCAATCACATGGATTCTATAATGCCAAGACTCTTAAAGTATTGCATCTATTAATTTTATCAGTTAAGGTTGCAGTTCATCACACATTGAGTAACTGTGGCAATATATTAAATCTATAAAATGTGTGCAGCAGAATGACATCACAGAATGTGTCTCAAATAATGTTTATATATATATATATATATATATTTTTAAATATGTGGGCCAGTAATTTGAGGACCCTCAAAGAATTTTAAAAAGGCAGATTTTCTCTTGAGAGCCGTTTATCTTACTATACACGCTTCTGTGTGTGAAGGCAAGACATATACATTACAATATCATGCTCAAAATAGCCCCCACAAAATTTTGTGTGATACCGTTCCATGCAGACGAGTTTTGCTCATCAAGCACTAAGTATTGGACAATATATTTAATTATATAATTAAATGTTATTATCAAACATGACATTTTATATTTTGTTTAACCCCTTAATGACCACAGCACTTTTCCATTTTCTGTCCGTTTGGGACCAAGGCTATTTTTACATTTTTGTGGTGTTTGTGTTTAGCTGTAATTTTCCTCTTACTCATTTACTGTACCCACACATATTATATACCGTTTTTCTCGCCATTAAATGGACTTTCAAAATATACCATTATTTTCATCATATCTTATAATTTACTATAAAAAATATTATAAAATATGAGGAAAAAATGGAAAAAAACACACTTTTTCTAACTTTGACCCCCAAAATCTGTTACACATCTACAACCACCAAAAAACACCCATGCTAAATAGTTTCTAAATTTTGTCCTGAGTTTAGAAATACCCAATGTTTACATGTTCTTTGCTTTTTTTGCAAGTTATAGGGCCATAAATACAAGTAGCACTTTGCCATTTCCAAACCACTTTTTTTCAAAATTAGCGCTAGTTACATTGGGACACTAATATCTTTCAGGAATCTCTGAATATCCATTGACATGTATATATATTTTTTTTAGAAGACATCCCAAAGTATTGATCTAGGCCCATTTTGGTATATTTCATGCCACCATTTCACCGCCGAATGCGATCAAATAAAAAAATTATTTTACTTTTTCACAAATTTTTTCACAAACTTTAGGTTTCTCACTGAAATTATTTACAAACAACTCATGAAATTATGGAATAAATGGTTGTAAATGCTTCTCTGGGATCCCCTTTGTTCATAAATAGCAGACATATATGGCTTTGGCTTTGCTTTTTGGTAATTAGAAGGCTGCTAAATGCCACTGCGCACCAACCGTGTATTATGCCCAGCAGTGAATGGGTTAATTAGGGAGCATGTAGGGAGCTTCTAGGGTTAATTTTAGCTCTAGTGTAGTGTAGTAGACAACCCCAAGTATTGATCTAGGCCCATTTTGGTATATTTCATGCCACCATTTCACCGCCAAAAGCAATCAAATAAAAAAAAATTGTTCACTTTTTCAAACTTTAGGTTTTTCACTAAAATTATTTACAAACAGTTTGTGCAATTATGGCACAAATGGTTTTAAATGCTTCTCTGGGATCCCCTTTGTTCATAAATAGCAGACATATATGGCTTTGGCGTTGCTTTTTGGTAATTATAAGGCCGCTAAATGCTGCTGCGCATCACATGTGTATTATGGCCAGCAGTGAAGGGGTTAATTAGGTAGTTTGTAGGGAGCTTGCAGGGTTAATTTTAGCTTTAGTGTAGAGATCAGACTCCCACCTGACACATCCCACCCCCTGATCCCTCCCAAACAGCACTCTTCCCTCCCCCACCCCACAATTGTCCCCGCCATCTTAAGTACTGGCAGAAAGTCTGCCAGTACTAAAATAAAAGGTCCCCCCTTAGCCCCCAACCTCCCTGATCCCCCCAAAATAGCTCCCTAACCCTCCCCCTCTGCCTTATTGGGGCCATCTTGGGTACTGGCAGCTGTCTGCCAGTACCCAGTTTGCAAATAAAAATGTTTTTTTTTAATTTTTTATTATTTGTTTCTGTAGTGTAGCTTCCCCCCCACAGTCCAATACCCCACCAGCCAAACCGATCACCAAAATAAACATATTAACCCCTTTGATCCCCACTTCTAACAAAAAAAATTTCTGTAGCGTAGTGGTTCCCACCCGCTCCCTCCCCGTGCACGCGCCCGCCCGGCCTCCCCGTGCACGTGCGCGCGTCCGTGCGCGTCCCCCCGGTCGTCCCCGCCCCCGATCCCGCCCCCCTCCGCATCACAAAGGCCATCGATGGCCGCCACCCACCTCCCACACCGGCTCCCACCCACCAACGAACGTAGCCGTTAATGTCCGGTGCAGAGAGGGCCACAGAGTGGCTCTCTCTGCACCGGATGGCTACAAATGGTTATTGCAGGATGCCTCGATATCGAGGCATCACTGCAATAACTGGAAAGCAGCTGGAAGCGAGCAGGATCGCTTCCAGCTGCTTTCCACACCGAGGACGTGCAGGGTACGTCCTCAGGCGTTAACTGCCTTTTTTTTGAGGACGTACCCTGCACGTCCTCGGTCATTAAGGGGTTAAAGAAACATGAAACCAAATTTTTCTCTCTCATGATTTAGATACACAATGTGATTTACGTCTATTATCTGATTTGCCTCATTCTCTTGATATCCTTTGTTTAAAAGTATACCTAGGCAGGATCGGGGGCAGCAATGCACTACAGAGAGCAATCTGCTGATTGTTGGCTGTGCGTAAATGTCTTTTGCCATTGGTTCACCAGATGTGTTCAGCTAGCTTAGTGTAGTGCATAGCTGTTCTTTCAACAAAGGATACCAAGAGAATAAAGCAAATTTTATAAATTGGAAAGTTGTTTAAAATGGTATGCTCTATCTGAATCATGAAAGAAAATGTTGGGTTTCATGTTCCTTTAACTCTCTTTAATACTTTCTACTAGCAACAGATGACTTCACATATAAAAAGTATGGTTGCTAAGTCCAGTATTCACACACATTTTTAGAAAAATATGGGACACTTAAAAGTAAAAATAATTTATTCCCCTGAGCGGTAGCTAAATGCAATGGACATCTACTGTTCTGTGTGTTACTGGCAGTTAAGACAGGAATTACACTGCTCAGCAGTGGAGTTGCTCTAGGCTCTCAAAATTCTGCCCCAAGTTTTAGGCCTTTTTTAGCCATAATATTTTTTGCTCAGGGTGTAACCAGAGCCGGATTTATAAGGCACAGTAGGCATGTGCCTACAGGTTCCCTTCATAGAGGGGCGCCTGTCTTTTGCCTATTGTAAATACCAGCCAGCTGGCAACCTTAACTAAGATGGTTGCCGGTGGTGAAATAACAGCATGGCGTATGAGCGGCAGCCATATTTGTTAAGGTCACCAAGAGTATTACGCATGCACACAATTATGTCTGCCGCACACATCCAGTGCTGATACTGCATTGCTGGGGGCCATCTTAGGTTGCCAGCATAGAAGTGATCGGGGGGGGGGGTGTTTAAGATGTTGGTGCATACAGGCACCTGGGCTCTTAATCTGGCCCTGGGTGTAGCATTTATAAATATATATATATATATATATATATATTATGCGCCAAGCCTTTGCTCTTTTTAGTGCACAAATCCCTTTTAAAATTCATTGGTGTCTGGGGACAGTAAAAATAATTAGCGTCAGTGGGGACACTTAACTGTAAATATGGGTCCCAGGCCCCACACTGAATTGCTTCTCTTCAGTGACAGATCCACCTTCAGACCGCTTTGGTGTGACAAGATTGAACAATGTGCAGAGCGAGAGCATGCACGCTAGCTTCCAGCACACCGGTGCCTAATTTAATAGGCCTCCGCCAGCCGGCATCACAAGTAAACTAAAGCGCTGCGGAATCTGCAAATAACCCATAATAATAATAAATAAACCAGACGACAGGTGGAGGAACGAGAGAGGGGTGGTAAGGCGGTAGACGGGACAGATTAGGGACTAGATTCAAAGCACCAAACCTAATTTTTAAAGTGCGTGAGAATCAAGTTCTGTCCTAGAGGTGAATTTCTTGCCGCTCCCCCAACTCTTTTGCCCTAGGCACGTGGCTTGTTGGGCTAGGCCATAATATGCCCCTGCTGCTCTGTTTGTGTTACATAGAGCCATTGGGGTAAAATCTATGTTTTGTTATCAAATATGAGGGGGTAAAAACATTGCTCTGTGTGTGCTACTGGCATTTAAGGGGTTACATCACTGCTCTGTATGTGTTACTTGAAGTGAAATATGTAACATTATTTACTTGTGTGTTACTGGCATTCAAGGGATACAATCACTGCTCAGTTGCAAAAAGTATATATGGTCAAATGTGAGGCTGTGAAGCAGTGCTTTTGAGTCTATGCCCGGCCATCTACAGGTCATTCAGTATTTTTATTGAGGACATCTAGCAACCCCAGTAAAAATCAATGATAAACAGACCAGCATATATTCTATCGCCCCTTGTCTTCCTTTGCTGCTTTCCTTTAGCATATTAAGTATGTTTTACATCTATTTCTTGCTTTCTTAAAGGGCCATAATAGTCAAAATATTACACAATCTAATTTGTAAAGACTAACAACCCTGCACTACAGTGTGTTTAACCCCCCACAAAGGGCTTAAACCCAAACAGAACTATCACTTGGAACCCGCAGGGCAGTGCTGGTCCCAATCGGAAAACACCACAGGTCCAATCATCAACGCTAGTAGCACAACTTAGATGTATAACTAGCACTGCTGATTGGATCAGCCGCAGTTTCCGGTCGAGATCAGCAGTGCCCTGCAGGTTCCAAGCAGCACCTTTTCGGGGGTTAAACACACAGTATTGTAGGGTCGATAGTCTTTAAATTACATGCAACGAATTAGAGCATTTAATTTTTTGGCTATTATGGCCGTTTAAATTATATTTCATATTCAGTTTAAAGATGGTTATTTTGTACCTGTTTTATCTAATAAAAATAAAATTCTCCTATTCTTTCTTTCTTTTCTGACTATTCATAACCTTTTAGGTACTTACAATTCTGTTCTGTATTCATTGTTTTTTTTTCTATTCTTCTCTCGTTCTGCTCTTTGAGCAGTGTACATAAGCTTTGTTTCCTTATTCCTTTTTTCAAGCTGTGTTTTCTGCCGTAGGGTCTAGTACATGTCAGTTGGGAGAGAGTATGCAGTTTTCTTGCACAGGCATGTGCACAATACATACGCAAGATTTACCGTATGTGCTTCGTGTCTGACTTGCACATGCTGGGTCTGCCGAACTTTTCTCAAGCTCTCTGATGTATTTACAGCATTTTCCTTGTCATATGTTTTATGATATGTATATCTGCAAACACTTCATGCAATATTGTGTGTGTTAGTTGGTTGTTTAAATTAAATTGACAATGATATCTAATGAATTCTAAAATCACTTTTAAAAAATCGATTAGACCCTACAAAACGATATTATCATAAATTCTACAAAGGCCCTCTTACAAATTTTCATACAAATTCAGATTTATTAACTCATTCAGACATATGATACAAGTCCTATAAAATAGGAAAACAAAAGAAAAGTATGATTCTTTACTTTTTCATTTTTAAAATATCTAAGTTCTGCTCTCTCTCTCTCTCTCTCTCTCTTTTCTCTTGCAAGGTGTATCCAGTCCACGGATTCATCCTTTACTTGTGGGATATTCTCATTCCCTACAGGAAGTGGCAAAGAGAGCACACAGCAGAGCTGTCCATATAGCTCCCCCTCTAGCTCCACCCCCCAGTCATTCTCTTTGCCGGCTCTAAGCACTAGGGTCTCTCTACGGGAGGGTAAAGTGAATGTGGTGTTAGAATTGTAGTTTTATTATCTTCAATCAAAAGTTTGTTATTTTTAAATGGTACCGGTTTGTACTATTTTCTCTCTGGCAGAAAAAAGATGAAGAATTCTGCTGAGAGGAAGATGATTTTAGCATGTTGTAAATAAAATCCATTGCTGTTCCCACACAGGACTGAGGAGTACCAGAAAACTTCAGTTGGGGGGAACAGTTTGCAGGCTTGACTGCAATGAGGTATGTTCAGTCATTTATTTCTAGACAAGACTGAGATAATGCTAGAAGACTGACAATATCCCCATGTGGGGAGGGTAAGCTATGTTCTGAGACTTAGTAAAGAATTGAATGCTTACATAACAGGGCTAATTATGCTGGTTGACACTAACTTAGGGCAATCGATTATTTTACTTAAGAAATACTCGTTGGGAGACACTTTTAAAGCACTTTGGTGTTCTTCTAAAAAGTTAGAAGATTTACTTAAGAAAAGTTTTGTTCAACAAGGTTTTCTTCTCCAACCTATTGCCTGCATTATTCCTGTAACTACTGCAGCTGCTTTCTGGTTTGAGGCGCTGGAGGATTCGCTCCAGACGGAGACCTCATACGACGAAATTATGGATAGAATTAAGTCTCTAAAGCTGGCTAATTCTTTTATCACAGATGCCGCTTTGCAATTAGCTAAGTTAGTGGCAAAAAATTCAGGTTTCGCCATTATGGCGCGCAGAGCGATTTGGCTCAAGTCATGTGTGGTCAAAATCCAAATTATTAAATATACCTTTCAAAGGAAAGACCCTTTTCGGGCCAGAATTGAAAGAGATTATTTCAGAAATCACCGGGGGAAAGGGCCATGCTCCCTCAGGACAAGCCCTTTAAGGCTAAAAACAAAGCTAATTTTCGTTCCTTTCGTAATTTCAGGATCGGTTCTGCTTCAGCCTCTACAGCTGCAAAGCAAGAGGGTAATGCTTCACAGCCCAAGGCAACCTAGAAGCCTTACCAGGGCTGGAACAAGGTTAAACAGGCCAAAAAGCCTGCAGCTGCTACCAAGACAGCATGAAGGGGTAGCCCCCGATCCGGGACCGGATCTAGTAGGGGGCAGACTTTCTCTCTTCACTCAGGCCTGGACAAGAGATGTTCACGATCCCTGGTCATTAGAGATTGTTTCCCAAGGATATCTTCTAGAATTCAAGGACTCCCCTCCAAGGGGAAGGTTCCACATTTCTCGTCTGTCTACAGACCAGATAAAGAAAGAGGCGTTCTTACGCTGTGTAGAAGATCTACATACGATGGGAGTGATATACCCAGTTCCAATTGCAGAACAAGGACTGGGTTTTTACTCAAACCTGTTTGTGGTTCCCAAAAAAGAAGGAACTTTCAGACCAATCCTAGATCTAAAAATTCTAAACAGATTCCTCAGAGTCCCATCATTCAAGATGGAGACCATTCGGACAATCTTACCTATGAACCAGGAAGGTCAATATATGACTACCGTCGATCTAAAGGATGCGTACCTGCATATTCCTATCCACAAAGATCATCATCAGTTCCTCAGGTTCACTTTTCTAGACAAGCATTACCAGTTCGTGGCTCTTCCATTCGGTTTAGCCACTGCTCCCAGAATTTTCACAAAGGTGCTAGGGTCCCTTCTGGCGGTTCTAAGACCGCGGAGCATAGCAGTGGCGCCTTATTTGGACGACATCTTAATTCAGGCGCCGTCTTTTCACAGAGCCAAGGCTCACACGGAGATTGTATTGGCCTTTCTGAGGTCTCACGGGTGGAAGGTGAACATCAAAAATAGTTCTCTGTCCCCACTCACAAGGGTTCCTAGGGACACTAATAGATTCGGTAGAAATGAAAATATTTCTGACGGAAATCAGAAAATTTAAACTTTTAACTACTTGCCGAGTTCTTCATTCCGTTCCTCGGCCATCTGTAGCTCAGTGCATGGAGGCAATCGGATTAATGGTAGCGGCAATGGACATAGTCCCTTTCGCTCGAATACATCTCAGACCACTGCAACTATGCATGCTCAAACAGTGGAATGGGGATTATGCAGATTTGTCTCCTCAAATACAGTTGGACCAGGAAACCAGAGTTTCTTTTCTCTGGTGGTTGTCTCAGAATCACCTGTCTCAGGGAATATGTTTCCGCAGACCAGAGTGGATCATTGTAACGACCAATGCCAGTCTGTTAGGCTGGGGTGCAGTCTGGGACTCCCTGAAAGCACAAGGCTTATGGTCTCGGGAAGAATCTCTTCTCCCGATAAACATTCTGGAGCTGCGGCCAAATTCATCAGATTTCAGTCGGATAACATCACGACTGTAGCTTACATCAATCATTAAGGGGGAACAAAGAGTTCCCTAGCGATGAAGGAAGTAACCAAAATAATCAAGTGGGCGGAGGATCACTCCTGCCATCTCTCAGTAATTCACATCCCAGGTGTAGACAACTGGGAGGCGGATTTCCTGAGTCGTCAGACTTTTCATCTGGGGGAGTGGGAACTCCACCCGGAGGTATTTGCCCAGCTGACTCAGCTTTGGGGCACTCCAGAGTTGGATCTGATGGCGTCCCGTCAGAACACCAAACTTCCTCTCTACGGGGCCAGGTCCCAGGACCCCAAGGTGGTATTGATAGATGCTTTAGCAGCGCCTTGGTCCTTCAATCTGCTTATGTTTTCCCACCGTTTCCCCTTCTCCCTCGTCTGGTCGCCAGAATCAAGCAGGAGAAGGCCTCAGTGATTCTGATAGCGCCTGCGTGGCCACGCAGGACTTGGTATGCAGACCTAGTGGACATGTCATCTGTCCCACCATGGACACTGCCAATGAGGCAGGATCTTCTAATTCAGGGTCCATTCAAGCATCCAAATCTAATTTCTCTACGTCTGACTGCTTGGAGATTGAACGCTTAATTCTATCAAAGCGTGGTTTCTCTGATTCAGTTATAGATACCCTGATTCAGGTGAGAAAGCCTGTCACCAGGAAAATCTACCATAAGATATGGCGGAAATATCTTTGTTGGTGTGAATCCAAGGGTTACTCATGGAGTAAGATTAGGATTCCCAGGATATTGTCTTTTCTCCAAGAAGGTTTGGAGAAAGGATTGTCAGCTAGTTCCTTAAAAGGACAGATATCTGTTTTGTCTATCCTTTTACACAAGCGTCTGGCAGAGGTTCCAGACGTTCAAGCGTTTGCACAGGCCTTAGTCAGAATCAAGCCTGTCTATAAACCTGTGGCTCCGCCATGGAGTCTAAATCTAGTTCTTTCAGTTCTTCAAGGGGTTCTGTTTGAACCTTTACATTCCATAGATATTAAGTTGTTATCTTGGAAAGTTTTGTTTTTGGTAGCTATCTCTTCTGCTCGAAGAGTCTCAGAATTATCTGCCTTACAGTGCGATTCACCTTACCTGGTGTTCCACGCAGATAAGGTAGTTTTGCGTACCAAACCTGGTTTCCTTCCTAAAGTGGTTTCTAATAAGAATATTAACCAGGAAATAGTTGTTCCTTCTCTGTGTCCTAATCCTTCTTCGAAGAAGGAACGTCTGTTGCACAATCTTGATGTAGTTCGTGCTCTAAAGTTCTATTTGCAAGCAAATAAGGATTTCAGACAAACATCTTCCTTGTTTGTTATCTATTCTGGTAAGAGGAGAGGTCAGAAAGCAACTGCTACCTCTCTTTCCTTTTGGCTGAAAAGCATCATCCGTTTGGCTTATGAGACTGCTGGCCAGCAGCCTCCTGAAACTATTACTGCTCATTTACCAGAGCAGTGGCTTCCACATGGTCTTTTAAAAACGAGGCTTCTGTTGAACAGATTTGTAAGGCAGCGACTTGGTCTTCACTGCATACTTTTTCAAAATTTTACAAATTCGATACTTTTGCTTCTTCGGAGGCTATTTTTGGGAGATTTTGCAAGCAGTGGTGCCTTCCGTTTAAGGTACCTGCCTTGTTCCCTCCCTTCATCTGTGTCCTAAAGCTTTGGTATTGGTATCCCACAAGTAAAGGATGAATCCGTGGACTGGATACACCTTGCAAGAGAAAACAGAATTTATGCTTACCTGATAAATTACTTTCTCTTGCGGTGTATCCAGTCCACGGCCCGCCCTGGCAATTAAGTCAGGTAAAACATTTTTTTGTTTAAACTACATTCACCACTGCACGCTATGGTTTCTCCTTTTTCTTCCTAACCTTTGGTCGAATGACTGGGGGGTGGAGCTAGAGGGGGAGCTATATGGACAGCTCTGCTGTGTGCTCTCTTTGCCACTTCCTGTAGGGAATGAGAATATCCCACAAGTAAAGGATGAATCCTTGGACTGGATACACCGCAAGAGAAAGTAATTTATCAGGTAAGCATAAATTCTGTTTTTCTCTCTTTCTCTCCCTAACATTTTGAAATCTATAAAATTATTGGGAATCAATTGATGTTTGTGCAACTAATGAACTCTTTGATATTTGTATCCACATAAAAAAGATATTGAGTGCAATATTTTTGGCTGAATAGTTTTCTAGTGTTAAACCAATTGTTGCTAGTACAATTTCAGTTTTGTACCTGGTTGTTTTTTTAATTTGAGCTTTATTTAACTGTAATGTTTTCAAAACTTTTTGCTATCACTTTACCTATGGTTTTGTTTAATATGTGCAAATTTGGAGCTGTAAAGAAGGTTGTATTTGTTTTACACTAAGGTGGGAATAAGCACTTAGTAATGTGCAGATCATTTTAAAAACATTGCATATGCAGTGGCTGGGAATCAAACCCGGGCCTCCAGCAGACGAGAATTCTACCACTGAACCACCAATGCCTTGATTCTATTTTGCCGCTCTTTGCTGCTCCCTGCTAAAAGTATGTTAGACTTGTTTATAGTTTTGTTCGGTATGTGTAAATTTGGAGTCGTAAAGAGGGTTGTATTTGTTTTAAAGTAAGGTGGGATCATTAAGCACTTCGTAATGTGCAGAGAATTTTAAAAACATTGTACATGCATTGGCCGGGAATCGAACCCGGACCTCCCGCGTGGCAAGCGAGAATTTACCACTGAACCACCAATGCCTTGCGTCTATTTTGCCGCTCTTTGCTGCTTCCTGCTAAAAGTATAGTGTAACAAAATTGATGTCCACAGCACTGTAATCCTTCTTAATCTTTATTTAAGTACAGACATAGGAAAAAAGCAACATTTCGAGTAAATTAACTCTTAATCAGTCCTGCTAAAAGTATGTTATACTTGTAGAAAATTATTACTAATTGACCTGGAAAACCGTTTGCAAATCACTCCAGGCAGTTGCCCGGCTAGCTCGGTAGAGCATAAGACTCTTAATCTCAGGGTCATGGGTTCGAGCCCCACGTTGGGTGCTCCTTTTCAATCATGAAGGGTCATATACATTTATATGTTCTAGGCAGAACATTTAAAAAATCATAGCGCATGTGTTGACCAGGAATTGAATCAGGGCCGCCCACGAGGGAAGCGAAAAGTCTACCACCAACGACATGCAAAAGTTTAGATGCTGCTTCAGTCTAAAATAATATCAAAATAGAATAAAGTTATTAGCCAGAATTCACCATAAAGCAGCACTAGGCTAGCTCAGTCGATAGAGCATGAGACTCTTAATCTCAGGGTCATTGGTTGTACTTGCGGTACAGCTTCTTCTGGCTCAGCACCTCCAGTAGCGCTATGAGCCTTAGGGCGTCGCTAAGGTCCACTTGCAAGTTCGCCATGCCCTTGTTGACACATTGAGGTGCTCATTGCACCAATGGGTGAACTTGTTTTGTGCTTCCTCTGCTAAATCTTTCTCGGTGACCGACATGTCTGCAGAATCCACGGCGGGAACTGCTGTAGCTGCTGCCCGGGTCCCTTTCACTTTGTACAATTAATACAATTAATTTGTTTAATTCAGCGGGTGGTGGGCTGGTGGCACACGGGGAGCAAGGAATAACCTAGGAATAACATATTTATTCCCCCCACACATTTGCCTGTATCATGTGACAGCCATCAGCCAATCACAAACTAGTATACATGTTGACTATTAACTTGTGCACATGTTCAGTAGCAGCTGGTGCCTCATAAAGTGTGTATAAAAAAACATAATTGCATAATTTGATAATGGAAGATAATTAGAAAGTCTCTTTAAACTGTATGCTGTATCTGAATCATAATAGTTTAATTTTAGTGTCCCTCGCTCACAAGCTTTCAGCTCTAACCAACATATGCTCACTTGTCTGAATAAGGATCATAGTGATACTATAAAGGCCTTTAAGAGTATCTTGTGTAGTCTACAAATAAGATGCTCGATTCTTCTGGGCTTCTGGCTCAGAAGCTTTGCCTTTTGGCCTCTTTAAACTAACTCTAGAGGAGAAACCGTTTTTAGTGGTTGGCTAACAGCACAGAGCACACAGAGCTGTTATTAGTCTATTGGCCCCATTTATTAAGCTGTGGATGCAGCTTCGTGGGGCCTCAGTGTGAAATGCTAGTCAAGTAGTTGTAGACTTAGCCTCTCCGCCACCTAAAGTGCAGCTGGTGCAATGATAAATGCAGGCAGCAAGTGCTAACCCGGGTGGATGATGTTCCTAAAAGCAGACCTTGTCTATCTGGCAAATGATAAATGAAGCCTATTTATATGTGTGTGCTCAGGCATCTGCACATGGTTTACTGTTTGGTGTCTCCTTTACCAAGAAGCTTAACCAATTCTTAGATCCTTTAATTTACCTGGACAATTGTACCGAAAGGGTTAATTGGACAATTGTCTCTGCATGGAATGGGAGATTATGGGGCCTTTAAAAAAACTGTTATACTAATATACCTTTTACCTGATGATTACCTGTATCTAAGCTACGGTTGCCACCTTGGCCATGTTTTCCTGGACACTTATGAGTTACACATGCTCTAGGGTGTGCAGAGAGGAACATGGATAGTGCACAAATAGTGATCCTGGACAGCACTATTCATGTTCCTCCCTGCACACCCTGCAGCATGTGTAACTCATAAGTGTCCAGGAAAACATGGCTGAGGTGTCAACCCTGAACTAAGCCCTTGCAGGTCCCCCTTATATCAGGTTTTTTTAATATATATATTTTTTAGCTTTATACAATTTTGCATTTTAGCCAGTTAGGGCTGATTGTTGTGAACCCATTATAATTCTCCACTGGAGTGGGCATTTATTTTTATTATTATTAACAGGTATTTGTAGAGTGCCAACAGATTCCTCAGCCCTATTATCTATATTGCACACATGAACTAGCACTGTCTGGCTGTAGTGCAAGATTGTAAAAAGCTAAAAAAAAATGCACAAAGAGGGTGGCCTGCAGGGGCCTAGAAACAGGCAAACTTAGAGGTTACAAAGTATATTTATATAACAATGTTGGTTAGGAAAAGCTGCATTTAAAGGGACAGTCTACACCAGAATTTTTATTGTTTTAAAAGATAGATAATCCCTTTATTACCCATTCCCGTTTTGCATAACCAACACAGTTATATTAATATACTTTTAACCTCTGTGATTATCTTGTATCTAAGCCTCTGCAAACTGACCCTTTATTTCAGTTCTTTTGACAAACTTGCAGTTTAGCTAATCAGTGCCTGCTCCCAGATAACTTCACGTGCACGAGCACAGTGTTATCTATATGAAACACGTGAACTAACACCCTCTAGTGGTGAAAAACTGTTAAAATGCATTCTGAAAAGAGGTGGCCTTCAAGATCTAAGAAATTAACATATGAACCTCCTAGGTTAAGCTTTCAACTAAGAATACCAAGAGAACAAAGCAAAATTGGTGATAAAAGTAAATTGGAAAATTGTTTAAAATTACATGCTCTATCTGAATCATGAAAGTTTATTTTTACCTAGAATGTCCCTTTAATTTAATTTGCTACAGCAACAGGCAGATTTCCCTTTCCATAAACTTGTTTCCACAGGGAACAAGTCCAGTCCACCACAATGTGTAGGGTGCCCAATTTAGGTGTTTAGCTGAGTCAGGAAAATCTTCACTTTTATGTTCTGTTCTCCCCATTTTAGTTAGCAAGCAATATTGTATATACCCAAGAAAAAGAAAAATATTGCCGGTCTTCTGTCAATTACAATAAACTTTGCAAACTGTCCCCCAAGGCCTTTAGAAAAAAATGTTCGCTACCTACCTTTGTGGTATTGTAGTTTGTAATAGAGAAAGTATCCTGCATAAATATTTCAAAGACCATACAAAAATAAAATTTTAAAGTGTATTTTATTTTGCATTACAAATTGCCAGGCTACAAACATAATGTACAATGTATTGTTTCTTCAGAGGTTTAAGGATATGATTAATTCTGTGATAATGTTAGTGGTAAAGTGGTTTCCGTTCAGTAGCTTTGGACATCTATGTGTGTCTTTCATTGTGTATATTTATAAATAGCTGAGAAATGTGTTACCAGTAGGTATGTCAGGCACTCATTTCCAACCACAATGTCCTTCAGTCACTTTTAACCCTTCAGCTGCCAAGGAGGGCTACAGCTTGATACTGTGAAAAATGTGTGCAACAGGAGCAAAACCTTTATTTTCATATCTAAAGTATTGTTGTACAGCCATAAATAGATCATTTAATCATCACTTTAACTTAAACAAAAATCTTATTCTTTATAATTGTTCCTGCCTTGATATTTTTGTTACAGGTGTCTGGGAATCTTTTCTAAAGTAACACTTCCCAGCAGAACGTTTTGCCTCTGTATTGAGAAATTGGGTATCGTGCACCAAAATCATATATTTCAGTTTCACAAAAAATATACCAACATTGGAATCAATCTGGAGCAACATTTTAAAGTTTTCTGTGTCACCAAAACCAAGGAACATATGAGCACAGTATCAATGATATTGGACCTAATTGTCAATCTAAAAACTTTAAAAGATGCTGGGCCAATAGGATATTGACTGTATAGTATGTGTGCCCTAGACTTGTCAGTCGCCCTGAACAAATCAGTCAGGGAAGATTTAAACCCCCATTTTGTCTTACATGTTTAAAGTGATGGAACAATCTCCCCTTCATAAAAACAGATCTGGAATGTTAGTGATATTTTAGATGGATTTTAATTCATCAGATGTAATGAAGTTGCACTATAACTTTCATTTTAATATAGATATGAAATTCAAATATCCCGTGCTCTGCCACCCACTTCAAAAGTACATTTTTCTGTGAGCTAAAGGTTTGAACGGCTCTCCAATCAGCACTCTCCCCTTAGGGTACCTTTTGTTGTAGCTAGAAAGCTGATTGGACAACAATTGAAATCTATTAGCTCGCATAAAAATTTACTTTTGAAGTGGGCTGCGGAGCACAGGGAATTTGAATTTCATATCTATATTAAAAAGTAAGTTATAGAGCCACTTCATTACATCTGATGACTTAAACTCCACTAAAATATCACTAACATTCCAAATCTGAATTAATCATCACTTAAAGATAGAGCATGTGATTTTAAACAACGTTCCAATTTACTTCCATTGTCTAATGGCTCTCCCAATGTGTTAACTAGCTCCCAGTAGTGCATTACTGCCTCTTCAAAAAAACAATACCAAGAGAAAGAAGCAAATTACATAATAATGTTTAAAATTGTATTCTCTATCTATCTAATCATGAAAGAAAAGTTTGGGGTTTCATGTCCCTTTAAGTCTGCCACCTCATAGGTGCCAGAGTGGTAAAAGATAAAAAGTTTTTTCTTTCATGATTCAGATAGAGCATACAATTTCAAAACAAATTCCAATTTACTTCTTTTATCTAATTTGCTTAGTTTTCTTGGAATAATTTGTTGAAAAGCATACCTAGGTAGGCTCAGGAGTTGGGAGCTAGCTGCTGATTTGTGGCTGCACCTATATATCTCTTTCCATTAGCTTACTGTGTTCAGCTAGCTCCCAGTAGTGTATTGCTGCTCCTTCAATAAAGGATAACAAGATAATAAAGCAAACATAAATTGAAAAGTTGTTTAAAATGGTTTGCTCTATCTGAATCATAAAATAAAAATGTTGGGTTTCATGTCTCTTCAAGATCTTATGATAGCTGCTTCTTAACTTGTATGTCACTTTTTAAATATAAGCAAAACACAAAAGGAGAATTTCTAAGCTGGGAACAGACAGAGCTAGAATAGTTTGTCCTATGGGATTGTGCCTACCTAGGCTGCAATATCTTTTAGTCCATTTTCACAAAAGGGAACTTAGTTTTAGCATATCAGTCTAGCCTCAAAATATCAAGCATATCTCCTCTGCATAAAAGACAGACATAGGTTTTGGACTGTGTGGGCCTTATCAGTGCAGGTGCAGCAGAATCCCTCTAAAGGAAAGTCAACAAGGTGTCCAGGTTGCCAGCCCCATCACCCTTGGGACAGTTTACCCAAAAATGTTCTCCCCTTTAATTAGTTCCCAATAATCCATTTTACCTGCTGGAGTGTATTATTTTGTTTACATGTAGTTCCTTTACCCTTATTTCGGCATTTGAAATAGCTGGTTTAGCCTATGGTATCCCCACCTATACTGAAATGTTCTATACTTAAAGGGACAGTCAACACCAGAATTTGTGTTGTTTAAAAAGAAAGATAATCTCTTTATTACCCATTCCCCAGTTTTGCATAACTAAAAATACACTTTTTACCTCTGTGATTACCTTGTATCTATGCCTCTGCAAACTGCCCCCTTATTTCAGTTCTTTTGACAGACTTGCATTTTAGCCAATCAGTGCTATCTCCAGGGTAACTTCACTTGCATAAGTTCAATGTTATCTATATGAAACACATGAACTAATGCCCTCTAGTGGTCAAAATACATTCAGATTAGAGGCAGTCTTCAAGGTCTAAGAAATTAGCATATGAACCTCCTAGGTTTAGCTTTTAACTAAGAATACCAAGAGAACAAGCAAAATTGGTGATAAAAGTAAATTGGAAAGTTGATTAAAGTTACATTCCCTCTTTAAATCATGAAAGTTTTTTTTGGACTTGACTGTCCCTTTACGTCCAGGCTATTGACAGGCATTTTAAACACAGCCAGCAGCAGAAATTTCACTTCTGGTGGGGTGTAGAAGAGATAACGAATAAAATTATCATTTTAAATTGTTCTCTCTAAGTATTGAGATTTGGTTTACAGAAAAATATGTTAAGGAAGCAAGTGTGTGTGTACACAAAGTGACAACATAATGAGATCTGATTTTAGCTGCAAGCTTGACCAATTTTAATAGGCTGTGGTTTCAAAACATAACACCAACTATTCCATATACACAAATAAGCCTGGAAATGCTATTTCTCATACATTTTATACTCTGCAGCTGGTATAACAAGTCATTGGAAATATATTAATCTAAAAACATTTTTACAGTATACTGCCCCTTTAAGTTGAGACAAAATCCCTAAGGTTTAGCTGGCAATGGACATAGCTATATTATCTTGTCATATTGGATGGTGTCCACTCAGAATGCCTCCTTTAGCC
Organism: Bombina bombina; assembly: GCF_027579735.1. Classification (NCBI taxonomy): domain Eukaryota; kingdom Metazoa; phylum Chordata; class Amphibia; order Anura; family Bombinatoridae; genus Bombina; species Bombina bombina. Next base: position 1,094,130,141 of record NC_069502.1, read on the forward strand.
CACTCATGTCATACACAAAGGAGAACTTTAGTACTGCATATCATTCTGATCTAATTTGTAAATATAAGCTTAAGATGTTTTACTTGTATCTTTTATGTCTATTTTATAGTAAATTTGATATATTATACTATATGACCAAAATAATGTGAACACCCCTACTAATTATTGAGTTCAAGTGTATCAGGTTTACCAATTGCTAAAAGATGCATAAAATCCAACACATATCCATGAAATCTCCATAGACAAACACTGGCTGTACAATTGGTCGTACTGCAAAGCTCAGTGACTTTAAACATGGCACTGTCATAGGATGTCGTCTTTGACACAAGTCAGTTTGTGAAATTTCTGCCCTACTACATTGGCCCCTAGTCAACTGTGTTATTATTGTGTAGTGGAAGCGTCTAGGAGCAACAACAACCATAAAGTGGTGCAAGCTCACAGGGGCTGCCAAGTGCGGAAGTGTGTAGCACATACAAATTGGCTATCATCTGTTGCATCACTCACTTCAGAGTTCCAAACGGCCTCTGGAAGCAACATCAGCATGAGAACTCTGCATTGGGAGCCTCATATCAACATGTGCAATGCCAGCTGGAGTGGCATAAAGCACGTCACCACTGGACTCTGGAACAGTGGAAATGTGTTTTCTGGAGTGATGAATAACGCTTCACTGTCTGGAAGTCTGATGGAAGAATCTAGGTGGGGTGCATGTCAGGAGACCTCTACCAGCTAGAATGGAGAGTGCCTACTGTCATGTTTTATGAAGGAGGGATAATGGTTTTGGGCTGACTTTCATGGTTTGTGCTAGGCCCCTTAGTTCCAGTGAAGGGTCATCTTAATGCTACAGGATACAAAGACATTTTAAGTAATTGAGTGGTTTGGTGTGGTGGAACTCTGACTTTAACCCAGTTGAACACCTTTAGCATTGGAACGCTAATTGCGAGCCAGACCGTCTCCTCCAACTTCACAGCCTGACCTCACAAATAACTGAATGGGCACAACTTCCCACAGACACACTCAAAATCTTGTGGAAAGCCTTCCCAGAAGAATCCTGGTTGTTAGGGGGAACGACTCCATATTAATGCCCATGGTTTTGGAATGGGATGTCCAACAACCTCATATAGGTGTGATAGTAAGGGGTCCACATACTTTTTGCTGTATAGTGTGTATATACTGTATATATGTAGGCATGTGCATTTGGAGGTTTCAGGTGCCTTTGAATGCAGAAGGCGGAAGCCAATCATGTCGTTCAACTCTTTTCAGAGCTGGATTTCTTCTCATGAAAATGCAACACACATTATTATTAAATATGGCAAAATATAGCAAAATTATCACAATTTTATATATATATATATATATATATATATATATATATAAACATAGACACACACACACACATATATATATATATATATATATATATATATATATATATATATATATATATATATAATAGAGAGAGAGAGACATATAGTACATAGGCCCCTAATAATCATTCAAAGCAACTGTTTTGTTCAGGTTGTACTAAATAATCTTTCATGGTTACATATGATACAAATTGATTACGTTTCTTGTCCTCTAATGACTTTGGATAACACGTTAAAATGTAGTACTATCTACAACTCCTGGGAAGCACTATCTTTCTCACATTTTTTTCTGGATGATGCCATCACAATTGGAGAGAAAACAAATTCCCCTTGTGCATCCATCATGAACAGCTGAGATAGGGAGTACTCTGCCTCACTCAAAGTCAAAAATGTGCAAGTTCCAACACAATCTCATTTATGTACATAAAAAGGATCCCTCCTTCAACACTTTTGTAAGATCAAACTTGAAATTTAAAAAAATATTTAAACTGAAAGACAGCTGTCACTCACTTGTAACTATGGAAAACATTTAACAAAGTGCCTAATTTCTTTACAAATGATTAGAAAAATATTATTTTTAAGCTGAATAGTAACTGGTATATACACATCTAATCACTTTGTGTTGAAACTTGCTGAGCTAAATCTCAACCTAGTATTTTAAGAATAGCTTTGTATTATTACTTTACACGCTGATTTTTCAGAATTCTATTTATCTTGGGACACATTAGCACTTTCCGATGAAGACCTGAACTTTTTAGAGGTCACCCATACAGAAATCCAGATAAAAAAAATATAAACCAGGATAGATGGTTATCGGTTGCATTTCAGGCTATGTGTATATGTTTCTTTATCACAATTTAAAGGGATATGAAACACAAAAATGTTATTTTGTGATTCAGAGCATACAATATAAAAAAAAAGTTTCCAATTAACTAATATTATCAAATTTACTTTGTTCCCATGAAATTCTTTGTTGAAGAGATACATAGGTAAGTGTCTAGAGCACTACTTGACAGGAAATAGTGCTGCCATATAGTGCTCTTTCAAATGGATAACATTCTTGCAAAACTGCTGCCATATAGTGCTCTAGCCACATGCACGCATCTGAGCTTATGTCCCTGCTTTTCAACGAAAGATACCATGAGAACAACGAAAATGTGATAATAGAAGTAGATTGGAAAGTTGTTTAAAACTGCATGCTCTATCTGATCCATGAAAGAAACATTTTGGTTTCATAGCCCTTAAACCGTTTTTCATCTATGTTTTTATCTCTCGATGCATTCCTCAATTGTGGTACAAAATTGTGTTGTGTCAAAGTGAGAGTTTTAGGTTCTTCAGATACCCCGATTGGTGTTGTGCACAATATTTTCTAGGAGTATCTATTCAGATTAATGCCGAGCAATGGGAGCACTTTTCTGTGTAAGTCTAGGGGTCGGATGGCATGGGTTCGATATGAGCTTCAGAGCCATTTCAGCTACAGGTTTGCACGAGGGACACTGCAGCCAAGAGTTAAGAAGCGGCAGTCATCAGACCGCTGCTTTTTAACACATTATGCCAACTGTTTCGTGGTGTATATCAATACCCCCTGACATTTCCAACTCTAGAGATTGACAGCCCCTTTTCACGTGCGATTGGCTGAGCACGAGCAGGGGGCGGGGTTGCACACTTGCAATAGTGTGCATAGGTAAATGCGTGCAGCGGATTAGTAGACACAATGCTGGGCGTACAGGGGTGAAGATGTTCGCCACGGTTCGCCCAGTCTTTCTTAAATGTGGGCTATTGTATCTACACCATAAGTGGAACTACATTAAAGGGACATGAAACCCCAAAATGTTCTTTCATGATTCAGACAGAAATACAATTTTAAACAACTTTCTAATTTACTTCTATTATCTAATTTGTGTCATTCTCTTGGTATCATTTGTTGAAGGAGCAGCAATGCACTACTGGTTTCTAACTGAACACATGGGTAAGCCAATGACATTAATTATATATCTGAAGCCACCAATCAGCAGCTAGAACCTAGGTTCTTTGCTGCTCCTGAGCTTACCTAGATAAACCTTTCAGCAAAGGATAACACGAGAATAAAGCACATTAAACAATAGAAGTAAATTGGAAAGTTGTTTAAAATTTTATTCTCTATCTGAATCATGAAAGAAAGGTTTTGGGTTTTATGTCCCTTTAATGTTTTCAAATTTTTAAACTTACTTGCAATTCACTTTAATTAAAGTAAAATGAGATGCTTAATGCAGAAAGTTCAACTATCTGAGCAACGAGGATTGAGATATTCACAATGTTTGTCAAGTTCAGTCAATTGCTTTTTTTAGTACGTTATTTTACTAGCAGTCTTCATTTTCTGCATCATGACTTGCTAGTGCTTACTTGTGACATTCTCATTCTAAAATAAAAGTTTTTGTGATGCTAAAAAGAATACACAATTTAGTCTTAACTCTTTCATTAATCAGTACAATATTGAATTAGTATATTTTAATGTAATCTGCATACAGTGTGTTATCCCTTAATACGGTATTGGCAAAATATTTATTGGACAGTTCTCATGACCAGGGCCTAACTGGGTGTGCCCGGTGTGTATTTTTATTCATCATGTATATTATTTTTGCTAATAAAATCCACTTTGACTTTACTTGATGTGCGCAGTGGTAATTTTGTGTTGTATATGAAAGAAAAATACAGTGGTGTTGTTTCAGGCAGTTGTTTAAACAGCACATTCCTCAACTCCAATGAAGAGAAAATTTGTAAAAATCAAAAGCCACTTACCGTATAGCCAAAGCATTTCCATTGATCTCTGCAGTTATTTTTACATAGTAATACAGCAGTTATCAGCAACTTTTCCCAGTGCAGCCATAAGGGGTCACTGGCATCAGGGGCCCTTACTGCCCACTAGACCAGGGCTCAATTAACCCACAGCTATTAACTTTAGTTTGTGCATGGCATGATGGTAATTGCCGTTCCCATTCCGTGCACAATTTTGGAGTGACGTTGGCAGCTTCAGCATCACAAGGAGTCTATTTCTTAATGCCCCAGGCAGTTAGTATCTCTTTCCACTGCAGCAGGTGACTTGTGTGGGTGCGGCAAGGAGCCACTGCTTCAGGTCCACATTTAGAGGGTTTGAGTTTTCTGATTATAAATATATACTAATTTTGTGTGCCAGGTTATCACTACTAGGAGATTTGGTATTTTGTGTCATAATTGTTGAGTATGTTTCTTTAAGTAAAGTTCTTCATTTAAAACTTTATTTTGTTTGGTTTTATTCTCATTATAATAAATTAAAATTAATTTCCTTTCTTTTCACACCTTAATGAAATCTGCTCTGCCTACCTATGCACTACTGACCTGTAATAAAACTGTTACTTTCAAAATGTATTCTAAAGAGAGATGGGTTGCTTTTTTGTTGCATACTTTTCATGTGATTTTGATTTTCAGTTTTCAACAACTTTTTCAACAATTTTAACAATCAATTAATTTCCATAAAGAAAAAGCCCCATACAAATTCAACATATTATTCACGGGTTAAACCAAAGTAGCATTTGTTGTAAGGGAAAAAATAATTTCCCTCCAACTATGCAAAATCTAGGATATTGGGTGGTAACTAGCCATAGAACAAGCTATTATGCTATTGTTTGTTCCCAGGTTGAGCGCTTCTCTCTTTTTATTTATGCAAATTATGACACTTGGGGAAGTCTCCCTAAGTGTGATGCGGGAATCCAGACGTGGACCCGTTGCTCAGTGTGCCTAGAGGGATATGGCTGCACCTCACTGACGAGGCCCACAATAGGCCGAAACGTACGTCTGGGGTTTTGCTGTTTCTCTCGTTCAGAGAGGGATTGCCTGATATTTCGGGGCTGGACTGTACTGTGAAGTCAGGATCAGACTGATATGCTTCAGGAAAGTTCTTCTGTGTGAAAGGCACATGTTGAGCAAAAAGAGGCTGCTTCTTGGGTGGTAACTAGCCATAGAACAAGCTATTATGCTATTGTTCGTTCCAAGGTTGAGCGCTTCTCTCTTTTTATCTAATCTAGGATTTCTCCAACATTGGTGTGTCCGGTCCACGGCGTCATCCTTACTTGTGGGATATTCTCTTCCCCAACAGGAAATGGCAAAGAGTCCCAGCAAAGCTGGTCACATGATCCCTCCTAGGCTCCGCCCACCCCAGTCATTCTCTTTGCCGTTGCACAGGCAACATCTCCACGGAGATGGTTAAGAGTTTTTTGGTGTTTAAATGTAGTTTTTATTCTTCTATCAAGTGTTTGTTATTTTAAAATAGTGCTGGTATGTACTATTTACTCTGAAACAGAAAAGGATGAAGATTTCTGTTTGTAAGAGGAAGATGATTTTAGCAGACAGTAACTAAAATCGATTGCTGTTTCCACACAGGACTGTTGAGATGAAGTAACTTCAGTTGGGGGAAACAGTTAGCAGACTTTTCTGCTTAAGGTATGACTAGCCATATTTCTAACAAGACCATGTAATGCTGGAAGGCTGTCATTTCCCCTCATGGGGACCGGTAAGCCATTTTCTTAGTCAAATATAAAAGAATAAAGGGCTTAAAAAAGGGCTTAAAAACTGGTAGACATTTTTATGGGCTAAAACGATTGCTTTATTGGGGCATATTATGCAGATTCTAGCTAATAATTGGCATTATAATCTTGGGGAACGTTTAAAAAACGGCAGGCACTGTGTTGGACACCTTTATTAGTTTGGGGGCCTTTCTAGTTATAGACTGAGCCTCATTTTCGCGCCATTACTGCGCAGTTGTTTTTGGAGAGCAAGGCATGCAGATGCATGTGTGAGGATCTAAGAATCACTAAAAAAGCTTCTAGAAGGCGTCATTTGGTATCGTATTCCCCTCTGGGCTTGGTTGGGTCTCAGCAAAGCATATAGCTGGGACTGTATAGGGGTTAAATTTGAAAACGGTTCCGTTAATTTAAGGGTTAAAGCTCTGAAATTTGGTGAAATACTAGGCATATTATGCAGATTCTAACTAATTATTGGTATTATAATCTTGGGGAACGTTTAGAAAAACGGCAGGCACTGTGTTGGACACCTTTTTCAGATGGGGGCCTTTCTAGTTATAGACAGAGCCTCATTCTGGGACTGTATAGGGGTTAAATGTAAAAACGGCTCCGGTTCCGTTAATTTAAGGGTTAAAGCTCTGAAATTTGGTGTGCAATACTTTTAATGCTTTAAGACACTGTGGTGAAATTTTGGTGAATTTTGAACAATTCCTTCATACTTTTTCACATATTCAGTAATAAAGTGTTTTCAGTTTGAAATTTAAAGTGACAGTAACGGTTTTATTTTAAAACGTTTTTTGTGCTTTGTTGACAAGTTTAAGCCTGTTTAACATGTCTGTACCATCAGATAAGCTATGTTCTATATGTATGAAAGCCAATGTGTCTCCCCATTTAAATTTATGTGATAATTGTGCGATAGTGTCCAAACAAAGTAAGGACAGTAATGCCACAGATAATGATATTGCCCAATTTGATTCCTCAAATGAGGGGAGTAAACATGATACTACATCATCCCCTACTGTGTCTACACCAGTTATGCCCACACAGGAGGCCCCTAGTACATCTAGTGCGCCGATACTTATTACCATGCAACAATTAACGGCTGTAATGGATAACTCCATAGCAAATCTTTTATCCAAAATGCCTACTTATCAGAGAAAGCGCGATTGCTCTGTTTTAAACACTGAAGAGCAAGAGGACGCTGATGATAACTGTTCTGACATACCCTCACACCAATCTCAAGGGGCCATGAGGGAGGTTTTGTCTGATGGAGAAATCTCAGATTCAGGAAAAATTTCTCATCAAGCTGAACCTGATGTTGTGACATTTAAATTAGAACATCTCCGCGCACTGCTTAAGGAGGTGTTATCTACTCTGGATGATTGTGACAATTTGGTCATTCCAGAGAAATTATGTAAGATGGACAAGTTCCTAGAGGTTCCGGTGCCCCCCGACGCTTTTCCTATACCCAAGCGGGTGGCGGACATAGTAAATAAAGAATGGGAAAGGCCCGGCATACCTTTTGTTCCCCCCCCTATATTTAAGAAATTATTTCCTATAGTCGACCCCAGAAAGGACTTATGGCAGACAGTCCCCAAGGTCGAGGGGGCGGTTTCTACTCTAAACAAACGCACTACTATTCCTATCGAAGATAGTTGTGCTTTCAAAGATCCTATGGATAAAAAATTAGAGGGTTTGCTTAAAAAGATTTTTGTACAGCAAGGTTACCTTCTACAACCAATTTCATGCATTGTTCCTGTCACTACGGCAGCGTGTTTCTGGTTCGAGGAACTAGAAAAGTCGCTCAGTAAAGAATCTTCGTATGAGGAGGTTATGGACAGAGTTCAAGCACTTAAATTGGCTAACTCTTTTGTTTTAGATGCCGCTTTGCAATTAGCTAGATTAGCGGCGAAAAATTCAGGGTTTGCTATCGTGGCGCGCAGAGCGCTTTGGCTAAAGTCTTGGTCAGCGGATGTGTCTTCCAAGACAAAATTGCTTAACATTCCTTTCAAAGGTAAAACATTATTTGGACCAGATTTGAAAGAGATTATTTCAGACATCACTGGGGGAAAGGGCCACGCCCTCCCACAGGATAGGTCTTTTAAGGCTAAAAATAAGCCTAATTTTCGTCCCTTTCGCAGAAACGGACCAGCCTCTAATTCTGCATCCTCTAAGCAAGAGGGTAATACTTCACAACCCAAACCAGCCTGGAAACCAATGCAAGGCTGGAACAAGGGTAAGCAGGCCAAGAAGCCTACCACTGCTACCAAAACAGCATGAAGGGATAGCCCCCGATCCGGGACCGGATCTAGTGGGGGGCAGACTCTCTCTCTTTGCTCAGGCTTGGGCAAGAGATGTTCAGGATCCTTGGGCGCTAGAAATTGTTTCTCAAGGTTATCTCCTGGAATTCAAGGAACTACCCCCAAGGGGAAGGTTCCACAGGTCTCACTTATCTTCAAACCAAATAAAGAGACAGGCATTCTTACATTGTGTAGAAGACCTGTTAAAGATGGGAGTGATACATCCAGTTCCAATAAGAGAACAAGGAATGGGATTTTATTCCAATCTGTTCATAGTTCCCAAAAAAGAGGGAACATTCAGACCAATTTTGGATCTGAAGATCCTAAACAAATTTCTCAGGGTACCATCGTTCAAAATGGAAACTATTCGAACGATCCTACCCACCATCCAGGAAAGTCAATTTATGACTACCGTGGATTTAAAGGATGCGTACCTACATATTCCTATCCACAAGGAACATCATCAGTTCCTAAGGTTCGCTTTTCTGGACAAGCATTACCAGTTTGTGGCACTTCCATTCGGATTAGCCACTGCTCCAAGGATTTTCACAAAGGTACTAGGGTCCCTTCTAGCGGTTCTAAGACCAAGGGGCATTGCAGTAGTACCTTACTTGGACGACATCCTAATTCAAGCGTCGTCCCTGTCAAAAGCAAAGGCTCATACGGACATCGTCCTAGCCTTTCTCAGATCTCACGGATGGAAGGTGAACAAAGAAAAAAGTTCTCTGTCCCCGTCAACAAGAGTTCCCTTCTTGGGAACAATAATAGATTCCTTAGAAATGAGGATTTTTCTGACAGAGGTCAGAAAATCAAAACTTCTAAGCTCTTGTCAAGTACTTCATTCTGTTCCTCGTCCTTCCATAGCGCAGTGCATGGAAGTAATAGGATTGATGGTTGCAACAATGGACATAGTTCCTTTTGCACAAATTCATCTAAGACCATTACAACTGTGCATGCTCAGACAGTGGAATGGGGATTATACAGACTTGTCTCCGATGATTCAAGTAGATCAAAAGACCAGAGATTCACTCCGTTGGTGGCTGACCCTGGACAATCTGTCACAGGGAATGAGCTTCCGCAGACCAGAGTGGGTCATTGTCACGACCGACGCCAGTCTAGTGGGCTGGGGCGCGGTCTGGGAATCCCTGAAAGCTCAGGGTCTATGGTCTCGGGAAGAGTCTCTTCTCCCGATAAACATTCTGGAACTGAGAGCGATATTCAATGCTCTCAGAGCTTGGCCTCAACTAGCAAAGGCCAAATTCATAAGGTTTCAGTCAGACAACATGACGACCGTTGCATATATCAATCATCAGGGGGGAACAAGGAGTTCCCTGGCGATGAAAGAAGTGACCAAGATAATTCAATGGGCGGAGGATCACTCCTGCCACTTGTCTGCGATCCACATCCCAGGAGTGGAAAATTGGGAAGCGGATTTTCTGAGTCGTCAGACATTCCATCCGGGGGAGTGGGAACTCCATCCGGAAATCTTTGCCCAAATAACTCAATTATGGGGCATTCCAGACATGGATCTGATGGCGTCTCGTCAGAACTTCAAGGTTCCTTGCTACGGGTCCAGATCCAGGGATCCCAAGGCGACTCTAGTAGATGCACTAGTAGCACCTTGGACCTTCAACCTAGCTTATGTATTCCCACCGTTTCCTCTCATTCCCAGGCTGGTAGCCAGGATCAATCAGGAGAGGGCCTCGGTGATCTTGATAGCTCCTGCGTGGCCACGCAGGACTTGGTATGCAGACCTGGTGAATATGTCATCGGCTCCACCATGGAAGCTACCTTTGAGACAGGACCTTCTTGTTCAGGGTCCATTCGAACATCCGAATCTGGTTTCCCTCCAACTGACGGCTTGGAGATTGAACGCTTGATTTTATCAAAGCGTGGGTTTTCAGATTCTGTAATAGATACTCTGATTCAGGCTAGAAAGCCTGTAACTAGAAAAATTTACCATAAAATATGGAAAAAATATATCTGTTGGTGTGAATCCAAAGGATTCCCATGGAACAAGATAAAAATTCCTAAGATTCTATCCTTTCTACAAGAAGGTTTGGAGAAAGGATTATCTGCAAGTTCTCTAAAGGGACAGATCTCTGCTTTATCTGTTTTACTTCACAAAAGACTGGCAGCCGTGCCAGATGTTCAAGCATTTGTTCAGGCTCTGGTTAGGATCAAGCCTGTTTACAGACCTTTGACTCCTCCCTGGAGTCTAAATCTAGTTCTTTCAGTTCTTCAAGGGGTTCCGTTTGAACCTTTACATTCCATAGATATTAAGTTACTATCTTGGAAAGTTTTGTTTTTAGTTGCAATTTCTTCTGCTAGAAGAGTTTCAGAGTTATCTGCTCTGCAGTGTTCTCCGCCCTATCTGGTGTTCCATACAGATAAGGTGGTTTTGCGTACTAAGCCTGGTTTTCTTCCGAAAGTTGTTTCTAACAAAAATATTAACCAGGAGATAGTTGTACCTTCTTTGTGTCCGAATCCAGTTTCAAAGAAGGAACGTTTGTTACACAATTTGGACGTAGTCCGTGCTCTAAAATTCTATTTAGAGGCTACTAAAGATTTCAGACAAACATCTTCCTTGTTTGTTGTTTATTCTGGTAAAAGGAGAGGTCAAAAAGCGACTTCTACCTCTCTTTCCTTTTGGCTTAAAAGCATTATCCGATTGGCTTATGAGACTGCCGGATGGCAGCCTCCTGAAAGAATCACAGCTCACTCCACTAGGGCTGTGGCTTCCACATGGGCCTTCAAGAACGAGGCTTCTGTTGACCAGATATGTAAGGCAGCGATTTGGTCTTCACTGCACACTTTTGCCAAATTTTACAAATTTGATACTTTTGCTTCTTCGGAGGCTATTTTTGGGAGAAAGGTTTTGCAAGCCGTGGTGCCTTCCATTTAGGTGACCTGATTTGCTCCCTCCCTTCATCCGTGTCCTAAAGCTTTGGTATTGGTTCCCACAAGTAAGGATGACGCCGTGGACCGGACACACCAATGTTGGAGAAAACAGAATTTATGCTTACCTGATAAATTACTTTCTCCAACGGTGTGTCCGGTCCACGGCCCGCCCTGGTTTTTTAATCAGGTCTGATGGATTATTTTCTCTAACTACAGTCACCACGGTATCATATGGTTTCTCCTATATATATATATTTCCTCCTGTCCGTCGGTCGAATGACTGGGGTGGGCGGAGCCTAGGAGGGATCATGTGACCAGCTTTGCTGGGACTCTTTGCCATTTCCTGTTGGGGAAGAGAATATCCCACAAGTAAGGATGACGCCGTGGACCGGACACACCGTTGGAGAAAGTAATTTATCAGGTAAGCATAAATTCTGTTATTGCATACGTTACATTTATGTTCTCTGGCCGAACAGATATCTATGAAATACAGAGATAAATAATTGTTATTACGTACTGTAGATGAAACAATATTCCACATCTGATGATTTATTTACAAAATTTGCAAAACTATTACAAAATATAGAAAGAAAATGCTAATTGAGGCAGGGTTGAAATCAGGTAGGACTAACACAGCCTGCCATGGAACCAAACTTGTTATGCGCATTAAAGATATACTGTAAAGTCAAATTTAAACTTAAATGGATTAGATAGAGCATTACATTATAAACCACGGTCAAATTAGTCTATTATTAATGTTGCTTAGTTCTCTTGGTAGCCTTTGTTAAAGAGTAATCTTAAGTGAGCTCAGGAATCTGCACATGTCTTTAGCCGTTAGACTGCAATGTTTTCAATAATGTTTATAGCAATGTTATACATAGTTTCAAACACTTCTGCCAGAGTACTAACGACACATGCATGCACCTAAGCTTCTATCAGCCTACCTAGTTTTTCTCTTCAACAACTGATGCCAAGAGAACAAAGTAAATTTGATACCATAAGTACATTGGAAAACTACTCTACTGTATTATCTATTAACATTCAAGAGGGTCCCCATTTAAAGGGACACTGAACCCAATTTTTTTTCTTTCATGATTCAGATAGAGCATGCAATTTTAAACAACTTTCTAATTTACTCCTATTATCAATTTTTCTTCGTTCTCTTGCTATCTTTATTTGAAAAAGAAGGAATCTAAGCTATTTTTTTGGTTCAGAACCATAGAAAGCACTTGTTTATTGGTAGGTGAATTTACCCACCAATCAGCAAGAACAACACAGTGTGTTCACCAAAAATGGGCCGGCATCTAAACTTACATTCTTGCATTTCAAATAAAGATACCAAGAGAATGAAAAGAATTTGATAATAGGAGTAAATTAGAAAGTTGCTTAAAATTGCATGCTCTATCTGAATCACAATAGAAAAAAATTGGGTTCAGTGTCCCTTTAAGCTAAGTGATAGGTTTAATATATTTTTTTACATATTTTTTTAATAGGTTTTTGCTATCGTCTGGTCCACAGTATTGCCACTTATTTTGCTATCTTCAGTTTAATATTTATTAATAATATGTTTTTTCTTTCTCAACTTGAACTTAATCTGATTGCACTGTCAGTGTAGGTCACTATCAGTGAGGTCATTTAATAATGTTTTGTTTACTTGCAGTGGATGTGCGCCAATACCCCCTGTTTTGCGTAACTATTTTGTCATTGGCAGCACTCCCAAAGAAGTATTTAAACTTTTTGTAAGATGTGCTAAACCAAACTTTGTGTATTTGTTAAAAATGTGAGACTGACCATCTTCCATTGGTTAAAGCACTCCCCTCAAGCTCATGTGTTCTCGATACAGTGTATTGGAGTTGTATATAAAGCCAAGAAGTCTCATTCTATTATAAAGGGTGAAGCAAGAATTCCGCCCATAAAAGAACTGTAGTGTTATGACCTGTCAACACTGGGACACCTTGTAATATACTGTATATAAATATCCCACCTTGTAATATACTGTATATAAATATATATATCTATATGTTACATACACCATAAAACATGCCTAAAGGCTTAAAAAAACAAATGTGTTCCTTTTGACGTATTTTACTGAACTTGAAAAGCATGTGAAATCAAGGGTGCGAGAAGAGCTGACCAAGAAATACCAAAATAGTATTTAAATGGACAGTCTAGTCAAAATTAAACTTGCAGGATTCAGATAGGGCATGTAATTTTGAAAAACTTTCCAATTTACTTTAATCATCAAATTTGCTGTATTCTCTTAGTTTTCATTGCTGAAACCTAAGTAGGCTTATATGCTAATTTCTACACCCTTGAAGGCTGCCTTTTATCATTTTGACAATTTTCCACAGCTAGACAGTGTTTGTTCACGTGTGCCATATAGCTGACATTGTGCTCACTTCCGTGAAGTTATTTATAAGTCAGCACTGATTTGCTAAAGAACTGAAATTAGGAGGCAGTCTGCAGAGGCTTAGATACAAGGTAATCACAGAGGTTAAAAGTGTATTAATATAACTGTGTTGGTTATGCAAAACTGGGGAATGGGTAATAAAGGGATTATCTATCTTTTTAAACAACAAAATTTCTGGAGTAGACTGTCCCTTTAATTCCTTATGAAATCACTTAAATAAATGAAGTTATAGCAGACAATGACAAGATGTGTATATATTACTCTCAGTTTTAATTTTATAAAGAGGCCTCAATATGTGTAGTAGTTTAACATTAGAATTAGGTTGCATGAATGTGCATGTAGCTAAGCCATGTTCATTCCATTAACATTTTAATTAATAATTCATCAATATACAGTATATAGCTCTGATTGTTCCTTTTAACCCTTATATGTGTCTAGACTTGTAATTCAAGTTGTATTCCTACCCTGACAAATTAAAAGCTACTGTGATGCACCCTAGGGAGTTAGCTAATTTTGTAATCTGTTTGTAATTTCATGGTTAATCAGTTAATCGGATTTAGAACATCTTCCCAGTCCCGGCATTTACGGTAACTGCTTCATTAGTCCATTTTCCAGCTATACATAGATCAAGTGTTAAGTCATATCACTGTCAGATGCGTTTGTATGCATTAAAGGTACAGTGTACTGTAAAATTGTTTTCCTCTTAATTTGTTCCCAATGAGTTGTTTTACCAGCTGCAGCGTATAAAATGTATGATACATTGCTCGTTTATGTTTCTTTTTCTGAATTAAATAGCAGGATTTGGTCTTTGAAACTGCAATCCATCAAAATAGGGAAGAGGTCAGACATCTGTATCACTTCTTATATTTGTTGGTATACAATACTTAAAAAGAACAATTGAAAATGAGAATTTTTAAAAAATCTCTCTCATTCCCCACTGGGAGTGTAATTTATTCTGATGGCTGTGTTAACATAGCTTGTCAATAGCCTATAATTAAGTATAGGGACTTTCAGTATAGATAGGGATACCACAGGCAAAACCAGCTATTTCAAATGGTGATATAAAGGCACAGGAACTATCTGTAAACAATTTAATACACTCCAGCAGAAATTACACCAGATATTCTTCCTTGCTTTTCCCACAAGCAATGTTATATAATGAAAAGTAAAATGATCATTATTTGAAGTTAAATAACTGTTTTTATTTTGCATTTTAAATTTACAATGCATTATTAATTTCCAAGAAGGTTTTCAATACCTAATTACTTTATTAATCACATTATGTCATGGCAGTACCTATCTCAGTCTGTCTCTGCATTAAAATGATGTAACTTAATACAAAATCAGCGTTTAAAAGATAAAACTGGTAAATAGACATTGAATTACCAATAAGTTAGTTAGCACTGGAATATACATTATTTATTTACTTTGCTTGGTTTTGCTTTAAAAATTGTGCTTAACCCGTGAGGTTGTTCCTAGAGATGCTGGAGTTTAGATTTTGTACATAAGTTAAAGAAACAGTATACGCCAATTTTCATATAACTGCATGTAATAGACTACTATAAAGAAAAATATGCACAGATACTGATATAATCCAGTATAAAACCTTTATAAAAACTTACTTAGAAGCTCACAGTTTAGCACTGTTGATTAGGTTAGGGCGGGATACCCTGTAAAAGGGGCTGGGAAAGCAGACCTCCCCCTCTCCTGCATAAAAAAGACCTGTTACACAAACAGGAAAAAGCAGGAACCTGTAGACATCTACGTGTACATCTGATACTTTTGGGGCTTGGTTAGGAGTCTGAAAATCAGCACAATGTTATTAAAAAATAAGCATAGCTATACATTTTTTTTCTACAAAACATTTATGCAAAGAAAAATCTAGTGTACAATGTCTCTTTAAACTGCGGGGTACAATAGCATTAGCTACTGCTCATCATGCTATTGTGTTTCCTAATTTTCCTGCAGCAATTATTTTGTTTTAACCCTTTACAGCTGCTAGTTGTTGAAGCCCTGCATT
Organism: Bombina bombina; assembly: GCF_027579735.1. Lineage (NCBI taxonomy): Eukaryota > Metazoa > Chordata > Amphibia > Anura > Bombinatoridae > Bombina > Bombina bombina. The sequence continues at coordinate 1,094,145,671 of NC_069502.1, forward strand.
TTCACACAGGGTGTTGCCATCTTGGAATTTAAGTATTCTCTCACCCTGTGATAGAGGCTGTGCATATTCACAAAACAATGAACCGCTGGCTTTTTCTCCAACATAGGTGTGTCCGGTCCACGGCGTCATCCTTACTTGTGGGATATTCTCTTCCCCAACAGGAAATGGCAAAGAGCCCAGCAAAGCTGGTCACATGATCCCTCCTAGGCTCCGCCTACCCCAGTCATTCTCTTTGCCGTTGTACAGGCAACATCTCCACGGAGATGGCTTAGAGTTTTTTAGTGTTTAACTGTAGTTTTTCATTATTCAATCAAGAGTTTGTTATTTTCAAATAGTGCTGGTACGTACTATTTACTCAGAAACAGAAATGAGATGAAGAATTCTGTTTGTATGAGGAAAATGATTTTAGCAACCGTAACTAAAATCCATGGCTGTTCCACACAGGACTGTTGAGAGCAATTAACTTCAGTTGGGGGAACAGTGTGCAGTCTCTTACTGCTTGAGGTATGACACATTCTAACAAGACGATGTAATGCTGGAAGCTGTCATTTTCCCTATGGGATCCGGTAAGCCATGTTTATTACGATTGTAAATAAGGGCTTCACAAGGGCTTATTTAAACTGTAGACTTTTTCTGGGCTAAATCGATTGATTATTAACACATATTTAGCCTTGAGGAATCATTTTTTATGGGTATTTTGATATAATAATATCGGCAGGCACTGTTTTAGACACCTTATTCTTTAGGGGCTTTCCCAAAGCATAGGCAGAGTCTCATTTTCGCGCCGGTGTTGCGCACTTGTTTTTGAGAGGCATGGCATGCAGTCGCATGTGAGAGGAGCTCTGATACTTATAAAAGACTTCTGAAGGCGTCATTTGGTATCGTATTCCCCTTTGGGTTTGGTTGGGTCTCAGCAAAGCAGATACCAGGGACTGTAAAGGGGTTTAAAGCTTAAAACGGCTCCGGTTCCGTTATTTTAAGGGTTAAAGCTTCCAAAATTGTTGTGCAATATTTTCAAAGCTTTAAGACGCTGTGGTGAAAATTTGGTGAATTTTGAACAATTCCTTCATGTTTTTTCGCAATTGCAGTAATAAAGTGTGTTCAGTTTAAAATTTAAAGTGACAGTAACGGTTTTATTTTAAAACGTTTTTTGTACTTTCTGTTCAAGTTTATGCCTGTTTAACATGTCTGAACTACCAGATAGACTGTGTTCTGAAACAATGATGCCCAAGATGATTCCTCAAGTGAGGGGAGTAAGCATGGTACTGCATCATTCCCTCCTTCGTCTACACGAGTCTTGCCCACTCAGGAGGCCCCTAGTACATCTAGCGCGCCAATACTCCTTACTATGCAACAATTAACGGCTGTAATGGATAATTCTGTCAAAAACATTTTAGCCAAAATGAACCCTTGTCAGCGTAAGCGTGGCTGCTCTGTTTTAGTTACTGAAGAGCATGACGACGCTGATATTAATATCTCTGAAGGGCCCCTAACCCAATCTGAGGGGGCCAGGGAGGTTTTGTCTGAGGGAGAAATTACTGATTTAGGGAACATTTCTCAGCAGGCTGAATCTGATGTGATTACATTTAAATTTAAATTGGAACATCTCCGCATTTTGCTTAAGGAGGTATTATCCACTCTGGATGATTGTGAAAATTTAGTCATCCCAGAGAAACTATGTAAAATGGACAAGTTCCTAGAGGTGCCGGGGCTCCCAGAAGCTTTTCCTATACCCAAGCGGGTGGCGGACATTGTTAATAAAGAATGGGAAAGGCCCGGTATTCCTTTCGTCCCTCCCCCCATATTTAAAAAATTGTTTCCTATGGTCGACCCCAGAAAGGACTTATGGCAGTCAGTCCCCAAGGTCGAGGGAGCGGTTTCTACTTTAAACAAACGCACCACTATTCCCATAGAGGATAGTTGTGCTTTCAAAGATCCTATGGATAAAAAATTAGAAGGTTTGCTTAAAAAGATGTTTGTTCAGCAGGGTTACCTTCTACAACCCATTTCATGCATTGTCCCTGTCACTACTGCCGCATATTTCTGGTTTGATGAACTGCTTAAGGTGCTCGATAGTGACTCTCCTCCTTATGAGGAGATTATGGACAGAATCAATGCTCTCAAATTGGCTAATTCTTTCACTCTAGACGCCTCTTTGCAATTGGCTAAGTTAGCGGCTAAGAACTCTGGGTTTGCTATTGTGGCGCGCAGAGCGCTTTGGTTGAAATCTTGGTCGGCTGATGCGTCTTCCAAGAACAAGCTACTAAACATTCCTTTCAAGGGGAAAACGTTGTTTGGTCCTGACTTGAAAGAGATTATCTCTGATATCACTGGGGGTAAGGGCCACGCCCTTCCTCAGGATCGGCCTTTCAAGGCAAAAAATAGACCTAATTTTCGTCCCTTTCGTAAAAACGGACCAGCCCAAGGTGCTACGTCCTCTAAGCAAGAGGGTAATACTTCTCAGGCCAAGCCAGCTTGGAGACCAATGCAAGGCTGGAACAAGGGAAAGCAGGCCAAGAAACCTGCCACTGCTACCAAGACAGCATGAAATATTGGCCCCCGATCCGGGTCCGGATCTGGTGGGGGGCAGACTCTCTCTCTTCGCTCAGGCTTGGGCAAGAGATGTTCTGGATCCTTGGGCGCTAGAAATAGTCTCCCAGGGTTATCTTCTGGAATTCAAGGGACTTCCCCCAAGGGGGAGGTTCCACAGGTCGCAGTTGTCTTCAGACCACATAAAAAGACAGGCGTTCTTACATTGTGTAGAAGACCTGTTAAAAATGGGAGTGATTCATCCTGTTCCATTAAGAGAACAGGGGATGGGGTTCTACTCCAATCTGTTCATAGTTCCCAAAAAAGAGGGAACGTTCAGACCAATCCTAGATCTCAAGATCTTAAACAAATTTCTCAAGGTCCCATCGTTCAAGATGGAAACCATCCGAACTATCCTTCCTTCCATCCAGGAAGGTCAATTCATGACCACGGTGGATTTAAAGGATGCGTATCTACATATTCCTATCCACAAGGAACATCATCGGTTCCTAAGGTTTGCATTCCTGGACAAACATTACCAGTTCGTGGCGCTTCCTTTCGGATTAGCCACTGCTCCAAGGATTTTCACAAAGGTACTAGGGTCCCTTCTAGCGGTGCTAAGACCAAGGGGCATTGCAGTAGTACCTTACCTGGACGACATTCTGATTCAAGCGTCGTCCCTTCCTCAAGCAAAGGCTCACACGGACATTGTCCTGGCCTTTCTCAGATCTCACGGCTGGAAAGTGAACGTGGAAAAGAGTTCTCTATCCCCGTCAACAAGGGTTCCCTTCTTGGGAACAATTATAGACTCCTTAGAAATGAGGATCTTTCTAACAGAGGCCAGAAAAACAAAGCTTCTGGACTCTTGTCGGATACTTCATTCCGTTCCTCTTCCTTCCATAGCTCAGTGCATGGAAGTGATCGGGTTGATGGTGGCGGCGATGGACATAGTTCCTTTTGCGCGCATTCATCTAAGACCATTACAACTGTGCATGCTCAGTCAGTGGAATGGGGACTATACAGACTTGTCTCCGAAGATACAAGTAAATCAGAAGACCAGAGACTCACTCCGTTGGTGGCTGTCCCTGGACAATCTGTCTCAAGGGATGATGTTCCACAGACCAGAGTGGGTCATTGTCACGACCGACGCCAGTCTGATAGGCTGGGGCGCGGTCTGGGGATCCCTGAAAGCTCAGGGTCTTTGGTCTCGGGAAGAATCTCTTCTACCGATAAATATTCTGGAACTGAGAGCGATATTCAATGCTCTCCAGGCCTGGCCCCAGCTTGCGAGGACCAGGTTCATACGGTTTCAATCAGACAACATGACGACTGTTGCGTACATCAACCATCAGGGGGGAACAAGGAGTTCCCTAGCGATGGAAGAAGTAACCAAAATAATTCTTTGGGCGGAGTCTCACTCCTGCCACCTGTCTGCTATCCACATCCCAGGAGTGGAAAATTGGGAAGCGGATTTTCTGAGTCGGCAGACATTGCATCCGGGGGAGTGGGAACTCCATCCGGAAATCTTTGCCCAAGTCACTCACCTGTGGGGCATTCCAGACATGGATCTGATGGCCTCTCGTCAGAACTTCAAAGTTCCTTGCTACGGGGCCAGATCCAGGGATCCCAAGGCGGCTCTAGTGGATGCACTAGTGGCACCTTGGACCTTCAAACTAGCTTATGTGTTCCCGCCATTTCCTCTCATCCCCAGGCTGATAGCCAGGATCAAGCAGGAGAGGGCGTCGGTGATCTTGATAGCTCCTGCGTGGCCACGCAGGACTTGGTATGCAGATCTGGTGAATATGTCATCGGCTCCACCTTGGAAGCTACCTTTGAGACGAGACCTTCTTGTTCAGGGTCCGTTCGAACATCCGAATCTGGTTTCACTCCAGCTGACTGCTTGGAGATTGAACGCTTGATTTTATCGAAGCGAGGATTCTCAGATTCTGTTATCGATACTCTTGTTCAGGCCAGAAAGCCTGTGACTAGAAAGATTTACCACAAAATTTGGAAAAAATATATCTGTTGGTGTGAATCTAAAGGATTCCCTTGGGACAAGGTTAAGATTCCTAGGATTCTATCCTTCCTTCAAGAAGGATTGGAAAAAGGATTATCTGCTAGTTCCCTGAAGGGACAGATTTCTGCCTTGTCGGTATTACTTCACAAAAAGCTGGCAGCTGTGCCAGATGTTCAAGCCTTTGTGCAGGCTCTGGTTAGAATCAAGCCTGTTTACAAACCTTTGACTCCTCCTTGGAGTCTCAATTTAGTTCTTTCAGTTCTTCAGGGGGTTCCGTTTGAACCCTTACATTCCGTTGATATTAAGTTATTATCTTGGAAAGTTTTGTTTTTAGTTGCGATTTCTTCTGCCAGAAGAGTCTCAGAATTATCTGCTCTGCAGTGTTCTCCTCCTTATCTGGTGTTCCATGCAGATAAGGTGGTTTTACGTACTAAACCTGGTTTTCTTCCAAAAGTTGTTTCTAACAAAAACATTAACCAGGAGATTATCGTACCTTCTCTGTGTCCGAAACCAGTTTCAAAGAAGGAACGTTTGTTGCACAATTTGGATGTTGTTCGCGCTCTAAAATTCTATTTAGATGCTACAAAGGATTTTAGACAAACATCTTCCTTGTTTGTTGTTTATTCAGGTAAAAGGAGAGGTCAAAAAGCAACTTCTACCTCTCTCTCTTTTTGGATTAAAAGCATCATCAGATTGGCTTACGAGACTGCCGGACGGCAGCCTCCCGAAAGAATCACAGCTCATTCCACTAGGGCTGTGGCTTCCACATGGGCCTTCAAGAACGAGGCTTCTGTTGATCAGATATGTAGGGCAGCGACTTGGTCTTCACTGCACACTTTTACCAAATTTTACAAGTTTGATACTTTTGCTTCTTCTGAGGCTATTTTTGGGAGAAAGGTTTTGCAAGCCGTGGTGCCTTCCATTTAGGTGACCTGATTTGCTCCCTCCCTTCATCCGTGTCCTAAAGCTTTGGTATTGGTTCCCACAAGTAAGGATGACGCCGTGGACCGGACACACCTATGTTGGAGAAAACAGAATTTATGTTTACCTGATAAATTTCTTTCTCCAACGGTGTGTCCGGTCCACGGCCCGCCCTGGTTTTTTTAATCAGGTCTGATATTTTATTTTCTTTAACTACAGTCACCACGGTACCATATGGTTTCTCCTATGCAAATATTCCTCCTTAACGTCGGTCGAATGACTGGGGTAGGCGGAGCCTAGGAGGGATCATGTGACCAGCTTTGCTGGGCTCTTTGCCATTTCCTGTTGGGGAAGAGAATATCCCACAAGTAAGGATGACGCCGTGGACCGGACACACCGTTGGAGAAAGAAATTTATCAGGTAAACATAAATTCTGTTTTTTTTACAAGCTGTATTGTGTACTTCAGTTTAGTGTACACAATTCAGAGTGGAAGCTATACATTTGTTCAGCTGCTGCATTGTACTATATTATTTTGAGGACTTTATATATTTGTTATTTAAAGGGACAGTTTGCCCCAACAAATTTTTTTTACGTTTAAATGTTTCCCAATGATCTATTTTACCTGCTGGAGTGTATTAAATTGTTTACAAGTAGCTTGTTTACCCTTATTTTGGCATTTGAAACAGCTGATCTAGCCTGCGGTTTCCCCACCTATACAGAAAGTTTCTATACTTAAAGGGACACTGAACCAATTTTTTTCTTTTGTGATTCAGATAGAGCATGTAATTTTAAACAACTTTGTAATTTACTCATATTATCAATTTTTCTTCGTTCTCTTGCTATCTTTATTTAAAAAGAAGGCACTTTTTTATTGATGGATGAATTTATCCACCAATTAGCAAGAACAACCCAGGTTGTTCACAAAAAATGGGCCGGCATCTAAACTTACATTCTTGCATTTGAAATAAAGATACCAAGAGAATGAAGAAAATTTGATAATAGGAGTAAATTAGAAAGTTTCCTAAAATTGCAAGCTCTATATGAATCATGAAAGAAAAAAATTGGGTTCAGTGTCCCTTTAATTACAGGCTATTGATAAGCCTAAGTAAACACAGCCAGCAGAATATATTACACTCCCAGTGGGGTGCAGCATAGTTAAGTAATAAACTGTTATCTTTCCAGTGTTCTCTCTAGGTATTGAGCTTTGGTTTACAAACAGATATAAGATAAGTAAGCAAGTGTGTGTACACAAAGTGATAACATAATGAGATCTGATATTACCTGAAGCTCAACCCATTTCAATAGGCTGTGGTTTAAAAGCACAAAACCATCTAATTCATATGCACAAATAAACCTGAAAATGCAATTTCTCATACATTTTATACTCTGAATCTGATTTAAAAAGTAATTAAAAATACATAAAGGGAAAAACAATTTTACAGTGTACTGTCCCTTTAACCGTGTAAACTGCAAAAATGTAAATATCTGCTAAACTGAAAGGCAAGGTACAGCTGTTAAGCTGTGGGAATGGCACTGATCTGTAAATGCGCACTGCTTTTGTCACGGGTGCAAGAATAGTTGTGCTTCAATATGAAGAGGTGGAGCTTAACCAACTGACAAAGAGAACTCAGTGCTGCGGCGCTATACAAATAAATGATAATATTAATATGAGAACGGCTTTAAAGAGAGCTGCAGGCACAGAAAAAAATCAATAGCTTGGTGAGTACTAACCATGGCACTGCAGTTGTACCCACACGTTTAATTACCTTTTTAAAGGGATAGTCTGATCAAAATTAAACTTTAATGATTCAGATAGTGATGCGATTTTAGGCAACTTTCTAATTTACTCCTATTATCAAATTTTGTTTGTTCTTTTGGTATCTTTATTTGAAAAAGAAAGAATGTAAGCTTAGGAGCCGGCCCATTTTTGGTTCATCACCTGGGTAGTGCCTGTTGTTTGGTGTCTAAATGTAGCCACCAATCAGCAAGCGCTACCAAGGTGCTGAACCAGAAATAAACCATCTCCCAAGCTTACATTCTTTTTTTTTTTTTTCAAATAACGATACCAAGAGAACAAAGAAGAATTGATAATAGGAGTAAATTAGAAAGTTGCGTAAAGTTGCAGCTCTATCCGAATCATGAAAGTTTAATTTTGACCAGACTATCCCTTTAAGTATGCTACTAAGTTCCTGTCCCTAACTTTGCACAAGCCCATTTACAATTTTTCCTAACTAGCCACAGGTAAATAAGATATTTAGCTGGTTTGGCTCAAGCATTGTGTTGCTTACATGGGTTACAGAAATTGCTTTTTGGCCTCTCTAGGGAATTTGGGACAAGTACTTTTTTATATATACAAAAGCAAGGTATTTTATAGACAAATAGACAAAATAAGTAAGAAATGTATGTTTCAGCTCTGTTCCATTTTTGTTAATGTGAACTTTAATTATGAGCTTTATGTCCCTTTGAATGACAGTTACTGAGAATAATTTTCCCTATAGGCCTTGAACCCAGACTTGTCTGGGGTTAACTGCCTGTAACTCTGGAGACAGCACAGCTTCCTGAGAGTGCTATTAGCACCCAGGGCTGAGCATGTTGCAGGGTCATGGGATGTGTACCCAGTCCAATCTGAGAGTGCAGTCCCCTTCCGTGTTTTGTATATGTCTAGGGTGATTACATAAGCCTGTGCACCCTTCACTTGTTCCCAGTTTGTTTGATTGAGAGCTGGGATTTGTATGGCTGTATTAGGGACCCAGGGTTTGGAAGAGACGTTGACGGTGGTACCTGGGCTTGTCCTATTTGGTCAGATGCGGTAACTAACTCTTCCATTTTTGCTTTTAATCTTAGCTGAGAGCTTGTAAGCAAGTGCTGAACTTTCTCTGTGTGTTGTATTAATTTATTTTGATATTTTCTCTATAGGCCTTGCACCTAGACTTGTCTGTGACTCTGGAGACAGCACAGCTTCCTGAGAGTGCTATTAGCTCCCAGGGCTGAGCATGTTGCAGGGTCATGGGATGTGTACCCAGTCCAGTCTGAGAGTGCAGTCCCCTTCCGTGCTTAGCTACTGAGAATAGCCTTGCATTTTGTCACCAGACATTTATTTTTCAGAATAATATAATAAAGGGATCTGCAGCCTAACTTTTTTTCGTTCATGACTCAGCTAGGACATAGAATTTTAAACAACTTTACAATTTACTTCTGTAATTTTCATTGGTATCCTTTGTTGAAGGAGCAGTAATGCGCTACTGGGAGCTAGCTGATCACATCAGGTGAGCCAATAACAAGACACATATGTGCAGCCATCTGTAAGCAGCTAGCACCTACTAGTGCATTTCTGCTACAGAACCTATCTAGATATGCTTTTCAACACAGGATACCAAGAGAATGAGGCAAATTAGATAATAGAAGTAAATAGGAAAGATGTTTAAAATTAGTATGTTGTATCTGTATTTTTATGTTTTACTTTTCTGTCCCTTTAAACCCCATTGTAGAATTAATGTGCGTTGCGTGTGTTATGTTTGCTCATAAGTGCTGATGTAGTATTTATAAATATTTATATATTGAATATAAAGTACAACTGTAATGACCGTATGACTGCTTTGTTTGTTATAGTTAATGCTCTTTTGGAATAAGTAAACTAGAGTTTTGAAATGATCCGGTGTCTGTGTGTGGCAATTCTAACTTGGGTCTATATTTAGCAAGCATAATGAACAGGAATTAAATTGAAGCAATGCAGAAGTTATATTTTATGCTTATTCTCCATTTCTAATGATTGTGTAATGTTGGTCAGCTTATTGCAAAACCATTTTTAACTGCAATTTTTTATGTTGTTTTTTTTGTAGGAAATTTTTTCTTACTCCCTCTTATATGTATAGCTACGGTATGGCTATAGAACATATTGTTATTAATGTTATCTTTATTTGTAATGTGGTAACAGATTCTGCAGAGCTGGACAAGAGGTATAATATATAAAACCTAAAGCTAAAAAGGCTGTTTGGGACAGAAGGATTACAGGGTATTGAACCCTAGAGAGTTTACAATATGAGTTAACAGTCAAACTGAATTGCAGACCTCCCAGCTGTCTCTATTTGAGAGATACAGTCCCTAATTTTAAGCACCGTCTCTCTGAGACAGCCATATGTCCCTAGTTGCAGAATCTAACTTAGCCCCACCCATAGACCATTTAGGCACCCAAATAAGCCACACAGACACGCTCATTAGTTCATCCAATATCACCCATGATCCTGCCCCCTCTCCACATGGCTCCACCCACAACATGGTGACATTCCCTCAACCTCCTGAGTCCCTAATATCTAGCAATAAATATTGTGAGGTATGGAATTGTAATGTTGTGCCTCTTTAAGAGGTCTGTGTATAAGTATTCATTAGGACTATGATGCTCCACTTATACTTAATATTTCAATACTGAAGTAATGGCTACATAAAAGCTATTTAAACAAAGGGCACTCCTAATGGAGTGTTGAAGAAGGATTCCAGTCAGTTTTAAATACAATGAATGCTTATCTGCTGCTTGCCTGAGTATACTGTTCCTTTAATAACAGCTTTGCACACCTTTATCATCTCAACCAAGTTCATGCTTTTTCATCAGTTTTGAAGAAGTTCCCCTGCATATAGGGTACTTTTTAGCTGTGTTTTTTTTTTCACTCCCTGGTAAAACTTATTCAAAACTATCTCTACTGGTTTTAGATCCAGTGATTGTGGAGGCGAGGTCATCTGATGTCCTACTTTATCACTTTCCTCCTTTGTCAAATAGCCCTTTTACACCCCATTTATGCAAACCAGATAGGACAGTGTGTTGCTACAGAATGCTGTAGACATGGTGGTTATCACCATCAGTGTCACTAGCAAAGCATCCCCACACCATTCTATCTCCTCCCCATGTTTCATGTTAGGCACCACCTATAGAGACATCATTCGTTCACCTTTTCTGCATCTTACAAATATACTGCCATTGGAATAGAAAATCTCAATTTTCTACTCTTCAGGCTAAAAGACCTTTTCCACTGGTCTGATGTCAACCACCTATGTAACTTAGGCAAAACAAGTCTCTTCTTTCTCCAACATAGGTGTGTCCGGTCCACGGCGTCATCCTTACTTGTGGGATATTCTCTTCCCCAACAGGAAATGGCAAAGAGCCCAGCAAAGCTGGTCACATGATCCCTCCTAGGCTCCGCCTACCCCAGTCATTCTCTTTGCCGTTGTACAGGCAACATCTCCACGGAGATGGCTTAGAGTTTTTTAGTGTTTAACTGTAGTTTTTATTATTCAATCAAGAGTTTGTTATTTTAAAATAGTGCTGGTATGTACTATTTACTCAGAAACAGAAAAGAGATGAAGATTTCTGTTTGTATGAGGAAAATGATTTTAGCACCGTAACTAAAATCCATGGCTGTTCCACACAGGACTGTTGAGAGCAATTAACTTCAGTTGGGGGAACAGTGTGCAGTCTCTTACTGCTTGAGGTATGACACATTCTAACAAGACGATGTAATGCTGGAAGCTGTCATTTTCCCTATGGGATCCGGTAAGCCATGTTTATTAAGATAGTAAATAAGGGCTTCACAAGGGCTTATTAAGACTGTAGACTTTTTCTGGGCTAAATCGATTCATTATTAACACATATTTAGCCTTGAGGAATCATTTATTCTGGGTATTTTGATATGATTATATCGGCAGGCACTGTTTTTGACACCTTATTCTTTAGGGGCTTTCCCTAATCATAGTCAGAGCCTCATTTTCGCGCCGGTATGGCGCACTTGTTTTTGAGGACAGCATGGCATGCAGCTGCATGTGTGTGGAGCTCTGTTACATAGAAAAGTCTCTCTGAAGGCATCATTTGGTATCGTATTCCCCTTTGGGCTTGGTTGGGTCTCAGCAAAGCAGATTCCAGGGACTGTAAAGGGGTTAAATATAAAAACGGCTCCGGTTCCGTTATTTTAAGGGTTAAAGCTTCCAAATTTGGTGTGCAATACTTTTAAGGCTTTAAGACACTGTGGTGAAATTTTGGTGAATTTTGAACAATTCCTTCATTCTTTTTCGCAATTGCAGTAATAAAGTGTGTTTAGTTTAAAATTTAAAGTGACAGTAACGGTTTTATTTTAAAACGTTTTTTGTGCTTTGTTATCAAGTTTATGCCTGTTTAACATGTCTGAACTACCAGATAGATTGTGTTCTGACTGTGGGGAAACCAAGGTTCCTTCTCATTTAACTATATGTATTTTATGTCATAAAAAAAAAAAAAATTTAGTAAAAATGATGCCCAAGATGATTCCTCAAGTGAGGGGAGTAAGCATGGTACTGCATCATCCCCTCCTTCGTCTACACCAGTCTTGCCCATACAGGAGGCCCCTAGTACATCTAGTGCGCCAATACTCCTTACTATGCAACATTTAACGGCTGTAATGGATAATTCTATCAAAAACATTTTAGCCAATATGCCCACTTATCAGCGAAAGCGCGACTGCTCTGTTTTAGAAAATTCTGTAGAGCATGAGAACGCTGATGATATGGTTTCTGAAGGGCCCCTACACCATCTGAGGGGGCCAGGGAGGTTTTGTCTGAGGGAGAAATTTCAGATTCAGGAAACATTTCTCAACAAGCTGAACCTGATGTGATTACTTTTAAATTTAAGTTGGAACATCTCCGCGCTCTGCTTAAGGAGGTGTTATCCAATTTGGATGATGGTGATTATCTGGTCATTCCAGAACCACTATGTAAAATGGAAAAGTTCTTAGAGGCCCCGGGGCCCCCCGAAGCTTTTCCTATATCCAAGCGGGTGGCGTACATTGTTAGTAAAGAATGGGACAGGCCCGGTATACCTTTAGTACCTCCCCCCATATTTATAAAATTGTTTTCCTATAGTCGACCCCAGAAAGGACTGATGGCAGACAGTCCCCAAGGTCGAGGGGGCGGTTTCTACTCTACACAAGCGCGCCACTATACCCATAGAAGATAGTTGTGCTTTCCAAGATCCTATGGATAAAAAATTAGAAGGTCTGCTAAAGATGTTTGTTCAGCAAGGTTCCCTTCTACAACCAATTGCATGCATTGTCCCTGTCACTGCAGCCGCGTGTTTCTAGTTTGATGAGCTAGGAAAGGCGATTATTAGTAATTCTTCTTCTTATGAGGAGATTATGGACAGAATTCGTGCTCTTAAATTGGCTAATTCTTTCACCCTAGACGCCACCTTGCAATTGGCTAGGTTAGCGGCGAAAAAATTCTGGGTTTGCTATTGTGGCGCAGAGCGCTTGGTTAAAATCTTGGGCAGCGGATGCGTCTTCCAAGAACAAATTGCTTGACATTCCTTTCAAGGGGAAAAACACTCTTTGGCCCTGACTTGAAAGAGATTATCTCTGATATCACTGGGGGCAAGGGCCACGCCCTTCCTCAGGATAGGTCTTTTCAAGACCAAAAATAAACCTAAGTTTCGTCCCTTTCGCAGAAACGGATCAGCCCCAAGGGCTACGTCCTCTAAGCAGGAAGGTAATACTTCTCAAGCCAATCCAGCCTGGAGACTTATAGCAAGGCTGGAACAAAGGAAAGCAGGCCAGGAAACCTGCCACTGCTACCAAGACAGCATGAAATGCGGGCCCCCGATCCGGGACCGGATCTGGTGGGGGGCAGACTCTCTCTCTTCGCTCAGGCTGGGGCAAGAGATGTTCTGGATCCTTGGGCGCTAGAAATAGTCTCCCAAGGTTATTCTCTGGAGTTCAAGGGGCTTCCTCCAAGGGGGAGGTTCCACAGGTCTCAGTTGTCTTCAGACCACATAAGAAGACAGGCATTCTTACATTGGGTAGAAGACCTGCTAAAAATGGGAGTGATTCATCCTGTTCCATTAGGAGAACAAGGGATGGGGTTCTACTCCGATCTGTTCATAGTTCCCAAAAAAGAGGGAACGTTCAGACCAATCTTAGATCTCAAGATCTTGAACAAGTTTCTCAAGGTTCCATCGTTCAAGATGGAAACCATTCGAACACTTCTTCCTTCCATCCAGGAAGGTCAATTCATGACCAAGGTGGATTTCAAGGATGCGTATCTACATATTCCTATCCACAAGGAACATCATCGGTTCCTAAGGTTTGCATTCCTGGACAAGCATTTCCAGTTCGTGGCGTTTTCTTTCGGATTAGCCACTGCTCCTAGGATTTTCTCATAGGTACTAGGGTCCCTTCTGGCGGTGCTAAGACCAAGGGGCATTGCTGTAGTACCTTACTTGGACGACATTCTGATTCGAGCGTCGTCCCTTCCTCAAGTAAAGGCTCACACGGACATTGTCCTGGCCTTTCTCAGATCTCACGGATGGAAAGTGAACGTGGAAAAGAGTTCTCTATCTCCGTCAACGAGGGTTCCCTTCTTGGGAACTATAATAGACTCCTTAGAACTGAGGATTTTTCTGATAGAAGCCAGAAAAACAAAACTTCTAGACTCTTGTCGGATACTTCATTCCGTTCCTCTTCCTTCCATAGCGCAGTGCATGGAAGTGATAGGTTTGATGGTAGCGGCAATGGACATAGTTCCTTTTGTGCGCATTCATCTAAGACCATTACAACTGTTCATGCTCAGTCAGTGGAATGGGGACTATTCAGACTTGTCTCCGAAGATACAAGTAAATCAGAGGACCAGAGACTCATTCCGTTGGTGGCTGTCCCTGGACAACCTGTCACAAGGGATGACCTTCCGCAGACCAGAGTGGGTCATTGTCACGACCGACGCCAGTCTGATGGGCTGGGGCGCGGTCTGGGGATCCCTGAAAGCTCAGGGTCTTTGGTCTCGGGTAGAATCTCTTCTACCGATAAATATTCTGGAACTGAGAGCGATATTCAATGCTCTCAAAGCTTGGCCTCAGCTAGCGAGGGCCAAGTTCATACATCAACCATCAGGGGGGAACAAGGAGTTCCCTAGCGATGGAAGAAGTGACCAAAATCATTCTATGGGCGGAGTCTCACTCCTGCCACCTGTCTGCTATCCACATCCCAGGAGTGGAAAATTGGGAAGCGGATTTTCTGAGTCGTCAGACATTGCATCCGGGGGAGTGGGAACTCCATCCGGAAATCTTTGCCCAAGTCACTCAACCGTGGGGCATTCCAGACATGGATCTGATGGCCTCTCGTCAGAACTTCAGAGTTCCTTACTACGGGTACAGATCCAGGGATCCCAAGGCGGCTCTAGTGGATGCACTAGTAGCACCTTGGACCTTCAAATTAGCTTATGTGTTCCCGCCGTTTCCTCTCATCCCCAGGCTGGTAGCCAGGATCAATCAGGAGAGGGCGTCGGTGATTTTGATAGCTCCTGCGTGGCCACGCAGGACTTGGTATGCAGATCTGGTGAATATGTCATCGGCTCCACCATGGAAGCTACCTTTGAGACGAGACCTTCTTGTTCTAGGTCCGTTCGACCCACTCCAGCTGACTGCTTGGAGATTGAACGCTTGATCTTATCAAAGCGAGGGTTCTCAGATTCTGTTATTAATACTCTTGTTCAGGCCTGAAAGCCTGTAACCAGAAAAATTACCACATAATTTGGTATATCTGTTGGTGTGAATCTGCAGGATTCCCTTGGGACAAGGTTAAGATTCCTAAGAGTCTATCCTTCCTTCGAGAAGGATTGGAAAAAGGATTATCTGCAAGTTCCTTGATGGGACAGATTTCTGCCTTGTCTGTGTTACTTCACAAAAAGCTGGCAGCTGTGCCAGATGTTCTAGCCTTTGTTCAGGCTCTGGTTAGAATCAAGCCTGTTTAAAAAATTTTGACTCCTCCTTGGAGTCTCAACCTAGTTCTTTCAGTTCTTCAGGGGGTTCCGTTTGAACCCTTACATTCCGTTGATATTAAGTTATTATCTTGGAAAGTTTTGTTTTTGGTTGCAATTTCTTCTGCTAGAAGAGTTTCAGAATTATCTGCTCTGCAGTGTTCTTCTCCTTATCTGGTGTTCCATGCAGATAAGGTGGTTTTGCGTACTAAACCTGGTTTTCTTCCAAAAGTTGTTTCTAACAAAAACATTAACCAGGAGATAGTTGTGCCTTCTTTGTGTCCTAATCCAGTTTCAAAGAAGGAACGTTTGTTGCGCAACTTGGATGTAGTTCGTGCTCTCAAATTTTACTTAGCAGCTACTAAGGATTTCAGACAAGCTTTGTCTTTGTTTGTTGTTTATTCTGGTAAACGGAGAGGTCAAAAAGCAACTTCTACCTCTCTCTCCTTCTGGATTAAAAGCATTATCCGATTGGCTTATGAGACTGCCGGACGGCAGCCTCCTGAAAGAATCACAGCTCACTCCACTAGGGCTGTGGCTTCCACATGGGCCTTCAAGAACGAGGCTTCTGTTGATCAGATATGTAAGGCAGCGACTTGGTCTTCACTGCACACTTTTTCTAAATTTTACAAATTTGATACTTTTGCTTCTTCTGAGGCTATTTTTGGGAGAAAGGTTTTGCAAGCCGTGGTGCCTTCCATTTAGGTGACCTGATTTGCTCCCTCCCTTCATCCGTGTCCTAAAGCTTTGGTATTGGTTCCCACAAGTAAGGATGACGCCGTGGACCGGACACACCTATGTTGGAGAAAACAGAATTTATGTTTACCTGATAAATTACTTTCTCCAACGGTGTGTCCGGTCCACGGCCCGCCCTGGTTTTTTTAATCAGGTCTGATAATTTATTTTCTTTAACTACAGTCACCACGGTAACATATGGTTTCTCCTATGCAAATATTCCTCCTTAACGTCGGTCGAATGACTGGGGTAGGCGGAGCCTAGGAGGGATCATGTGACCAGCTTTGCTGGGCTCTTTGCCATTTCCTGTTGGGGAAGAGAATATCCCACAAGTAAGGATGACGCCGTGGACCGGACACACCGTTGGAGAAAGTAATTTATCAGGTAAACATAAATTCTGTTTTTTATCTGTTGTTATTATTATTATTATTATCAGGTATTTGTAGAGATTCTGCAGCACTATAAACACAGGCGGTATACAAGATAACATTTACAGGAATCAAATGGGTAGAGGGCCCTGCCGAGAGTTGCACTGTTGTAGTCGGCTCTTATGAAGGTGAACTACAAACAGCTGGGCTCATAGGCTTACATGCTAAGCTTTGAGGCAAGAGGGAGTAGGGAAATAGGGCGGTAGTTGGATGGGGAGGTTGGATTGAGAGTTTTTTTGAGAATAGGTGCATATTTAAGAGATGAGGTAAATATACCAGTGCTAAGGGAGATGTTGAAGATGTGTGTGAGTATAGGGGTAAGGGTAGAAGAGAGGGAGGGGAGTAGCTGTAATGGGGTTCAAGGGGACAGGTTGTGTGGTGAGAGGACAGTATAAGGGCAGAAACTTCTTTCTCTGTAACAGGGGCAAAAGAGCTAAATTTATAGCTATATGGGTTTTTGATGATGTGGGACCAGTAGTATGTTGAGAACTTATTTAATTTCTGATGGAGTCGATTCTGTTGTTGAAGTAGTTTGCAAAATCTTGAGCTGAGAGAGAAGTTGTAGTAGGAGGTGGGGGTGGGCAGAGAAGAGTATTGAATGTGGAGAACAGGATTTTTGGGTTTGAAGAAAGAGTAGAGATAAGAGTAGAGAAGTAATGTTGCTTATATAGATTAAGGGCAGAAATGTAAGAGTTCAAGATGAACTTATAGTGAAGAAAGTCAGCTGAGATTTTCTCCAGTGTCGCTCAGCATTACGGGAACATCTGCGTAGGTACCGTGTCCGAGAAGTATGCCAGGGCTGAGGATGAGTGTATGATTTCCGAGCTATGGTAGGTGGGGCCAGATTGTCAATGACTGATGAAAGGGTGGAGTTATAGTGGCATATAGATTCATCAGGGCAGGAAAAGGAGGGGATAGAAGAGAGGAGAGGTTTGAGAGAGCTAGCGAGCTGTTGCTGATATAATGACAATGCTTCTGTGAAGTTTGGTGTGAGGGGTAGAAGGAGGGAGAATTGTAGGGAGGGAAGTGATGTTACAAGTGAGGAGATGATGGTCAGAAAGAGGAAAAGGGGAGTTTGTGAAGTTTGAGATATTGAATCGATAGCTGAAAATCAGATCAAGGGAGTAACCATCTTTGTGAGTGGGAGAGTCGGTCCATTGTGACAGGCCGAAAGAGGAAGTGAGTTGCAGAAGCTGTTTTGTAGAGGAGGCAGTGGGATTGTCAACACGGAATGAGGGCAGGAGTATCTGAGGAAAGTAAATAAGGTAGCCAGGTGGCAAAGTGATCTAGAAATAGAGTTAAGGAGCCGGGGGGGGAGCAGTATATGACTGCATCACGTATAGAGAGGGGAGAGAATAAGCAAATCATGTGGGTTTTCAATGAAGAAAATGTGAGGAAATCGGTTACTAGGCATGTGCATAATGATCATTCGTGATGATCCGAATGCAGCTGTCTTATTCCACATTCGGACACTCACAAATGATCGGAATGTGCACATGCCTGTTTCCTTTAGTTTCTTCACATCAATTCTAACATGAAGACCTGATATGCACAGTCTCCTCTTTGATGACAGTTGTTAATGTGGATCTATTGCTTGAACTTAGTGGATAATTTATTTAGTCTCTAATCTGTTAGCTATTTCTGAGGATGAGGATAATCTTATACTGTGCAGTAGAGGTAACTCGTGGGCTGCCTTTCTTGTGGCATTCCCTATGAAGTTTCATAATGTTGCTTACTTGTTTTTGTCACTACATTTAAAGAAACTTTACATTTTTATTTATTTTTTTAATTTTGGATTTATTGACCTTCATTAAAGTAAGGATATCCGGTTTCTATTTGCAAAAGTGTGTTGTCTTGCCATATTATAACTGCTTTAAATAGAAATGACGACCATCTACCCAACCTTGTCACAGCATAATTGATTAGCATTAGGTGTTAATGAGAATATAAATTTACCATACTGTGAAAAAGCTCCCAATCAAATAAAAACAATAAGGACATTCCATACATTGCACTCCATTTTTTATTTGTATACATATTGCACATGATCATCCACATTAATTATTTCAATACAAATTTCAGACTGCAAAAAGTTCCATACTGAAAAAAATACATAAACCTTTGCCCCTCGTTATGTTGTAAAACTTATATATCTAAATCAATGGAATTAAATCCACTCCCCTGATAAGTGTTGTAAAGCAATTTATAAATAGAGATCAGCTTCACAATTTAAATTTGTCTTCAAAACATATTTGAAGCATTTAGGTAAAAGCCTGTAGATAAAAAGATATTTAAGATTACAAGAGAGATAATTTCATTCATGTGTGTCCAAACTTTTGCCTTGTTGGGTATTCAAGATTCTTCACAGCAGTGATGCTACTACATTATATATGGTTATTGCTTGATAAGTTCAGCAGGTCAGAAAAGAGAAGATCAACATATTTAAGTAGATTTTCAATGGGTGTGTCACAACATACAGAATAGCAAGCACTCACTTGGATGTGCACAGCTAGGATAAAAGTGTAAAAGTTAATATTTTGTTACAGCATTTGGCCAAATGGTGATAAGCCCAGGAACCACTCCATGGTCTTTACTCACTGGGTCCAAACCTGACGCTAACCATGCAGTGTGTATAAGTGTATGCTGTGTAGTGTGTGTGTGTATCTGGATGTATAAGTTTAAGCTATGTAGTATGTGTGTATATCTGCATGTATAAGTGTAAGCTATGTATTGTGTGTAAGTGTATGCTGTGTATTGTGTGTGTATCTGCATGTATAAGTGTAAGCTATGTAGTGTTTGTGTATCTTCATGTACAAGTGTATGCTGTGTAGTGTGTGTGTGTATCTGGATGTATAAGTTTAAGCTATGTAGTGTGTGTGTGTGTGTATCTGCATGTATAAGGGTAAGCTATGTAGTGTGTGTGTATCTGCATGTTAAAGCGGAAACTATGTAATGTGTGTATGTATCTGCATGTAAAAGTCTATGCTATGTAGTGTGTGTGTGTGTGTGTGTATATCTGCATGTATAAGTGTAAGCTATGTAGTATGTGTGTATCTGCATGTATAAGTGTAAGCTATGTAGTGTGTGTATATCTGCATGTATAATTGTAAGCTATGTAGTGTGTGTGTGTGTATCTGCATGTATAATTGTAAGCTATGTAGTGTGTGTGTATCTGCATGTATAAGTGTATGATATGTAGTGTTCGTCTGTGTATCTGCATGTATAAGTGTATGCTATGTAGTGTGTGTGTGTCTACATGTATAAGTGTATATTATGTAGTGTCTGTGTATCTGCATGTATAAATGTATGCTATGTAGTGTGTGTATCTGCATGTATAAGTGTATATTATGTAGTGTCTGTGTATCTGCATGTATAAGTGTATGCTGTGTAGTGTGTGTGTATCTGCATGTATAAATGTATGCTATGTAGTGTCTGTATCTGCATGTATAAGTGTATGCTATGTAGTGTGTGTGTGTATCTGCCTGTATAAGTGTTTGCTATGTTGTGTGTGTGTATCTGCATGTATAAATGTATGCTATGTAGTGTGTGTATCTACATGTATAAGTGTAAGCTATGTAGTGTGTGTGTATCTGCCTGTAGAAGTGTAAGCTATGTAGTGTGTGTGTGTGTGTGTATCTGCATGTATAAATGTATGCTATGTAGTGTGTGTATCTGCATGTGTAAGTGTATGTAGTGTGTGTTTCTGTGTATTTGAGTGTGTTCATGTATATGTGTAGCTTGTGTTACTGTGCATTTTTGCTGACTTTAAAGGCCAGAATGTAGAATATTAATGGGGAATGCAGAGAGCAGTTTTTAAAGAATCTATTATTAAATGTCCATTTAAGATAAAAAATATTTAGCACTGTCTCTGCAAAGGCTAAGAAAATACAGAGCTATACCAGCGGTTTGAGCTTGTGTTTGATTTCCTGCCTAAGAGTATTAAAATTGTTTAATATTTTATTTATATTATTTTGGTATTTTGATTTTTTTAAGCGACATCCCTGCTCCTTCCCACCACATATCACACTTTTGCCATGGGGGGTACTGTCCCACTTTTGAATCTTGAAATGTTGGGAGGTATGCTGTAGGTATGTGCATTCATCATTCGTTTGTTTCAACGAATGACAAATCTGGCCACAGGTATCAGCATTTGGCTCTTTTCATAGGTGGATTTATTTCTTTTAAAGTGCAACAGACAAAAATCTGGATCTCAGAGGTCTCATTCAAGACTGGACCCGCACCTTTAGGGGCCACATCTAGCGCTGCAATCAGTACTTGTTTCACCACAGGGGGCCTGGTGGGACCAAGGCTCCACTTGCATCATGCCCATGTGTGTGCATCCCCTGAAATACAGGGCTCACAGTGGCCAAGATTTGGAGTTTGGCGGTAGCCGTGAAAACCAGCGTTAGAGGCTCCTAACGCTGGTTTTAGGCTACCTCCGGTATTTGGAGTCACTCAAAAAAGGGTCTAACGCTCACTTTTCAGCCGCAACTTTTCCATACCGCAGATCCCCTTACGTAAATTGCGTATCCTATCTTTTCAATGGGATTTTTCTAACTCCGGTATTTAGAGTCGTGTCTGAAGTGAGCGTTAGAAATCTAACGACAAAACTCCAGCCACAGAAAAAAGTCAGTAGTTAAGAGCTTTCTGGGCTAACGCCGGTTCATAAAGCTCTTAACTACTGTGCTCTAAAGTACACTAACACCCATAAACTACCTATGTACCCCTAAACCGAGGTCCCCCCACATCGCCGCAACTCGATTAAATTTTTTTAACCCCTGCCGACCGCCACCTACGTTATCCTTATGTACCCCTAATCTGCTGCCCCTAACACCGCTGACCCCTATATTATATTTATTAACCCCTAATCTGCCCCCCACAACGTCGCCGCCAGCTACCTACAATAATTAACCCCTAATATGCCGTCCGCACGCCGCCGCCAGCTACATTATCCCTATGTACCCCTAATCTGCTGCCCTAACATCGCCGACCCCTATATTATATTTATTAACCCCTAACCTGCCCCCCACAACGTCGCCTCCACCTACCTACAATAATTAACCCCTAATCTGCCGACTGCAAAGAGCCGCCAGCTACATTATAGCTATGTACCCCTAATCTGCTTCCCCTAACACCGCCGACCCCTATATTATATTTATTAACCCCTAACCTGCCCTCCCTAACATCGCCGACACCTAACTTCAATTATTAACCCCTAATCTGCCGACCGATCCGTCCTGGCTTTATTTAATAAGAGTTAATTAATTTCGTTAGATGTAAATTATATTTAACTTAGGGGGGTGTTAGTGTTAGGGTTAGACTTAGCTTTAGGGGTTAATACATTTATTAGAATAGCGGTGAGCTCCAGTCGGCAGATTAGGGGTTAATAATTGAAGTTAGGTGTCGGCGATGTTAGGGAGGGCAGATTAGGGGTTAATACTATTTATTATAGGGTTAGTGAGGCGGATTAGGGGTTAATAACTTTATTATAGTAGCGCTCAGATCCGGTCGGCAGATTAGGGGTTAATAAGTGTAGGCAGGTGGAGGCGACGTTGTGGGGGGCAGATTAGGGGTTAATAAATATAATATAGGGGTTAGGGCAGCAGATTAAGGGTACATAGGGATAATGTAAGTAGCGGCGGTTTACGGAGCGGCAGATTAGGGGTTAATAATAATATGCAGGGGTCAGCGATAGCGGGGGCGGCAGATTAGGGGTTAATAAGTGTAAGGTTAGGGGTGTTTAGACTCGGGGTACATGTTAGTGTGTTAGGTGCAGACGTAGGAAGTGTTTCCGCATAGCAAACAATGGGGCTGCGTTAGGAGCTGAACGCGGCTTTTTTGCAGGTGTAAGGTTTTTTTTCAGCTCAAACAGCCCCATTGTTTCCTATGGGGGAATCGTGCACGAGCACGTTTTTGAGGCTGGCCGCGTCCGTAAGCAACTCTGGTATCGAGAGTTGAAGCTGCGTTAAATATGCTCTACGCTCCTTTTTTGGAGCCTAACGCAGCCTTTATGTGGACTCTCAATACCAGAGTTATTTTTATGGTGCGGCCAGAAAAAAGCCGGCGTTAGCTACGCGGGTCCTTACCGACAAAACTCCAAATCTAGCCGAGTGTAAGGTATGAGTATGGATTTGCCTTTATAAATATTGTAGCAGGGATTCCTAGATGACTATCACTTTGTGGCCATACAGAAATACCTGCCAACATATTTGTACAGGAAGGCTATGCAAGTCTGGCACATACTAACCAAGAAAGATGGACAACCTACACCAACTCCTTTTGCTTATATGTGGCTGAAGGCTCAGATTCTACTAATTTCAAACAGACAGAAAGGGCATTATCTAAAAGGGGGACCAATTGCAGCCTTTTGCTCTGGGGCCCAGAAAGGTTTAGTTATGCCCCTGTATGTATTCAGTTCCTTATGACTACATTATCCTTACTTGAAACTTGATTCCTATTTCAGTGTCATTTCCAGTATATTTTTATGTTTTATAGCTGCACTGCAACCTTAATAGAACATGCTAAAGTTCTCCACAGTGACGTTGAGATGTTATGTAAATTCTTAAAAATACATTGACTGCTGTAGGAATAGAGTATGTTGCTCTAGTTAATGTTTATAGGCAAATAACACATGACCTTGTACAATGGTCCTATGGCAGGACGAACACCTGCTCCATAGAGTTCTCTTTTAAGAGAGGTATTCAATAAACTACAGGGTGGCTCATCAGCTGGGAAAAACCAATAAACTTTACAGCACTATTGCTGCTCACTGTTCCTCTAGAGGAAGGGTGACAAAGGAAGAATATGCTCATTATGGCAATTTTATTCTTCTACATCTGGTATGTAAAATGTTCAAAGAAAAATAAAAAAGTTGTGGATAGTAATTTAGCAAATTAAAATGTACAATAAAGTATATTAAACATATTTATATTAAACAGACGTAATATACACATTGTTTATTATTTTTTTTTCCTTTCAGTTTTTCCATATTGTATTGTCAGCCCTCCGATGGCTATAGATCTGGCCTTTGGTGTCCTGTGTGAGTTGATTCAGCAATGGGGTGAAGTTCCAGCTGGCGTTCTGGTCCTTATGGAGTGGCTGTTGGGAGAGGATGACCTCAGTGATCTAGAGACTGTGAAATTGGTAATGATCATTCTGAATAGTAAATGACTTGGTCTAAACACGAGGCATTTATTGTTACCGACATTGTGGCATTCCTTATAGTTTTACAAATATGTAACACAGAAAACAATGCATATTGGGTGCAATAAGGTTTTGTTTTAAAGAGATAGTAAACACCAAAAATGTTATTGTTTAAAAAGATAGATAATTCCTTTATTTGCAATTTCCAAGTTTTGCATATTGATCACTGTTATAGAAATATATTTTTACCTCTGTAATTATTTTGTATATAAGCTTCTGCTGACTGCCTCCTTATCTCAGGACTTTTGACAGACTTATATTTCATGCAATTAGTGCTAACTCTTAAATAACTCCACATGCGTAAGCACAATGTTATTTATATAAAACACATGAACTTCTAGCTGTGAAAAGCTGTCAAATGCAATTTGAAATCTATACTAGCTATGGTCTGCTGAGGGCTTCACTGGTCGTATGTAATGACTGGTGCTCCTCTAAAACGTAGTAATCTTTATATTACAACTACATGCTCATATGCTTCTGGGCTTTATAAAGGGGCATGGAAGTTAAAATTAAACTGTATTGATTTAGTCCTTGTGTACAATTAAAAAAAAGTCTTACATTATAATTATATTATCAGTTTCACTTTATTTCTCTTTATATATCCTTTGTTGGAACCTTGCTTCTTTCTATGGAGCAAACTGAGGCTGGCTAAGGCGTGCAGAGAACTATATATGTAAATGTTGTTGCCTATCTAGATATGCCTTCATGGCTTAGGAGTGTATGCATATTTTAAGTACTATAAGGCGTATAAGTATAAATGTGTGCAGTATTGTCTGTAACAATGTTCTTCATATATTACTCATATGCCTACCTAGGTATCATGGAAAGGGACTCATTTTTAACAAACAATACCAAAAAAATAGATACATTTTATAGTTGAATTAAATTGAATTATTTTTTTTAATCATGAACGTTTTATTATAACTTCCATATCCTTTTAATTCAGTTGTCTAAGATGATAAATCCTGAATTGCTTAAATCCATTCACATCCACTGCAAACCTCACAGCTAGCTCAAGTGATACCAAGCAAGGGCATGCATTATTAGCACACAAAACATATATAGCTAATGTCATCTGCAGATATAGATTCCCCATTATAAATACAGAGCAAACATCTGATTCAGTAGAGAAATAAATAGAGTTCTTCATTTCTGCAAGAGGTATTTCATGGGTTTAGGAAAAGATACAGAAATCAGCCGCGATTACTTGTGCAATATTCAGATATTCCATAGTCCCTCACAAATGAGCTACAATTAGTGGCAACAAAAGAGTGTCTTTTCCCAATTATTAATTAATAATTAGTGTATTAATGAAATTATTACCATTTATCCATGGATTCTTATTATTTATTAAATTCCATAAATTCAGCCATACCCGCACACATACTTCTTAAAGGGACAGTCTACACCAGAATTTTTATTGTTTAAAAAGATAATCACTTTATTATCCATTCCCCAGTTTTGCATAACTAACACAGTTATATTAATACACTTTTTTACCTCTGTGATTAGCCTAAAATCTAAGCCTCTGCAGACTGCCCCCTTATCTCAGTGCTTTTGACAGACACGCAGTTTAGCCAATCAGTGCAGACTCCTAAATAACCTCACAGGAGTGAGCACAATGTTATCTATATGACACACATGAACTTTTTTCTAATTGTGAAAAACTTTCAAAATGCTCTGAGCTAAGAGGCGGTTTTTAACGGTTTAGAAATCAGTTTGAGCCTAGCTAGGTTTAGATTTTAAAAAATAGCACCAAGGGAACAAAGCAAATTTGATGCTAAAATTAAATTGGAAAGTTGTTTAAAATGGCATGCCCTATCTGAATCATAAAAGTTTAATTTTGACTTTACTGTCCCTTTAAAAACACTTAAAAGGACAGTCAACTCAAAAAATGTTATTGTTTAAAAAGATAGATAATCCCTTTATTACCCATTCTCCAGTTTTGCATAACCAACACAGTTATATTAATATACTTTTTACCTCTGTGATTACCTTGTATCTAAGCCTCGTTTGACAGCCCCCTGTTCACATGGCTATTTATTTATTATCTATTGACTTGCATTTTAGCCAATTAGTGCTGTGTTGTGCAGAACCCACGGTCGTGAGCACAATGTTATCTATATGGCCCACATGAACTAGCAGTCTCCTTGTGTGAAAAGCAAATAAAAAAGCATGTGATTAAGAGGCTGTCTATAGTGCATTAGAAACAGGCAGAAATGTAGATGTTTAAATGTTATAAAGTATATTAATATAACAATGTTGGTTGTGCAAAGCTGGGGAATGGGTAGAAAATGTGCTAACTTTTTAAATAACAATTTTAGTGTTGACTGTCCCTTTAAGCTCAGCAGTTATATTATGAAAAGACAATTATAATTATTACCATATAAATAAGGGACAGCGATAAGCAAGGTGTCCGTGACTAGCCCTTGCAGTGTCCGCCACAACCTTAGTATATCTTTTCTTTCTGATTAAATAATAGGAATAAAAAAAAAAATATGTAGTGTGAATAAAGTTAGTGGCTTGTCAAGAGACTGCTGATGATATAAGGTGATGTTATGGAATAAATAAAGCCTGAGTGAAATACTGGATGTGTATCTGCATCTATATAATAACACCCAGCTCTATACAAAGACACAGTAGTGACACTGGCACATAGGTATAGCCAGAGGAGGGCTGATTATAGGATCAGTGGTATCTGCATCTATATAATAACACCCAGCTCTATACAAAGACACAGTAGTGACACTGGCACATAGGTATAGCCAGAGGAGGGCTGATTATAGGGTCAGTGGTATCTGCATCAGTATAATAACACTAAGCACTATATAATGACACAGTAGTGACACTGGCACATAGGTATAGCCAGAGGAGGGCTGGTTATGGGATCAGTGGTATCTGCATCAGTATAATAACTCCCAGCGCTATATAATGACACAGTAGTGACACTGGCTCATGGGTATAGCCAGAGGAGGGCTGGTTATAGGATCAGTGGTATCTGCATCAGTATAATAACACCCAGCACTATATAATGACACAGTAGTGACACTGGCTCATGGGTATAGCCAGAGGAGGGCTGATTATAGGATCAGTGGTATCTGCATCAGTATCATAAGACCAAGCACTATAAAATAATGTTTTTAATTTCAAATGTACCTTGGTGTCCTTCACTAAGGTCTGTACTTTGGAAAATGTCCGCCACAGCCTTTGTCTGTGCCTATCCCTGATTTGGGGGATAAGGCAAATAATCGTCAATATTAAATAAAGCCCGGGGTGCTGAAATGTCGGGCCCTATACGGCTAAGATCTTTCTATAGCGGTAGCTTTTTCTTTTACAAGATATGACGAGTCCACGGATTTCATCCTTACTTATGGGATTACGCCTCCTGATCAGCAGGAAGTGGCAAAGAGCACCACAGCAGAGCTGTATATATAGCTCCTCCCTTCCCTCCCACTCCAGTCATTCTCTTTGCCTGTGTTAGTGATAGGAAGAGGTAAAGTGAGGTGTTAGTTCAGATTCTTCAATCAAGAAGTTTTTTATTTTAAAATGGTGCCAGTTAGTACTATTTCTCTTGTTAAGTGTATCCAGTCCACGGATCATCCATTACTTATGGGATACTAACTCCTCCCCAACAGGAAGTGCAAGAGGATTCACCCAGCAGAGCTGCTATATAGCTCCTCCCCTAACTGCCATTACCAGTCATTCTCTTGCACCCAACGAATAGATAGGATGTGTGAGAGGACTGTGGTGATTATACTTAGTTTCATACCTTCAATCAAAAGTTTGTTATTTTATAATAGCACCGGAGTGTGTTATTCCTTCTCTGGTAGAATTTGAAGAAGAATCTACCTGAGTTTTTCTATGATTTTAGCCGGAGTAGTTAAGATCATATTGCTGTTTCTCGGCCATCTGAGGAGAGGTAAACTTCAGATCAGGGGACAGCGGGCAGATTAATCTGCAAAGAGGTATGTAGCAGCTTATTATTTTCTGACAATGGAATTGATGAGAAAATTCTGCCATACCGATATAATGTAAACTCAGCCTTAAATGCAGTAGCAGCAACTGGTATCAGGCTGTCATGTATGTATATTTTACACTTCAGTATTCTGGGGAATGGCACTTCACTGGAATTATACTGTATGCATAAAACTTTAGCCTAATTTGCAGGGACTAGCAACAGGCTTTTTAATAACACTCAATTTATTAATGTTAAACGTTTTTTGCTGGCATGTAAAATCGTTTAATTTTCTGAGGTACTGGGTGAAAAAATGTTTTGGGCACTATTTTTTTCCACTTGGCAGTCGTTTTATTTAATTTATGACAGTTTACTGATCTCTCTCACTGTTATTCACTCACAGCAGAGCTGTGAGATTGTAGTTGACTGTGATAAAAAAACGTTTATTTCTGTATTTTTTTTTTTTTTTCTGCTATCAGGGTTAGTTATCCTTTGCTAATGGGAGCAATCCTTTGCTAAAATTGTGTTTTTTTACAAAGATTTGATGCTATAACTTTTCAGTTTATTAATTTTCAACTGTCATAACTTTTTCTGTGCTTCTTATAGGCACAGTACGTTTTCATATTATAGTAAATTACTTGAAAAGTATTTCCAAGTTGCTAGTTTATTTGCTAGTGTGTTAAACATGTCTGATTCAGAGGAAGATATCTGTGCTATATGTGCTAAAGCCAAAGTGGAGCCCAATAGAAATTTATGTACTAACTGTATTGATGCTACTTTAAATAAAAGTCAATCTGTACAAATTGAACATATTTCACCAAACAACGAGGGGAGAGTTATGCCGACTAACTCGCCTCACGTGTCAGTACCTGCATCTCCCGCTCGGGAGGTGCGTGATATTGTAGCGCCGAGTACATCTGGGCGGCCATTACAAATCACATTACAGGATATGGCTACTGTTATGACTGAAGTTTTGGCTAAATTACCAGAACTAAGAGGTAAGCGTGATCACTCTGGGGTGAGAACAGAGTGCGCTGATAATATTAGGGCCATGTCAGACACTGCGTCACAATTTGCAGAACATGAGGACGGAGAGCTTCATTCTGCGGGTGACGGTTCTGATCCAAACAAACTGGATTCAGATATTTCAAATTTTAAATTTAAGCTGGAAAACCTCCGTGTATTACTAGGGGAGGTGTTAGCGGCTCTGAATGATTGTAACACAGTTGCAATACCAGAGAAAATGTGTAGGTTGGATAAATATTTTGCGGTACCGGCGAGTACTGACGTTTTTCCTATACCTAAGAGACTTACTGAAATTGTTATTAAGGAGTGGGATAGACCCGGTGTGCCGTTCTCACCCCCTCCGATATTTAGAAAGATGTTTCCAATAGACGCCACCACACGGGACTTATGGCAAACGGTCCCTAAGGTGGAGGGAGCAGTTTCTACTTTAGCTAAGCGTACCACTATCCCGGTGGAGGATAGCTGTGCCTTTTCAGATCCAATGGATAAAAAGTTAGAGGGTTACCTTAAGAAAATGTTTGTTCAACAAGGTTTTATATTGCAACCTCTTGCATGCATTGCGCCTGTCACGGCTGCAGCAGCATTTTGGTTTGAGTCTCTGGAAGAGACACTTGAATCAGCTCCATTAGATGAGATTACACACAAGCTTAAAGCCCTTAAGTTAGCTAACTCATTTATTTCAGATGCCGTAGTACATTTAACTAAACTTACGGCTAAGAATTCCGGATTCGCCATTCAGGCACGCAGAGCACTGTGGCTAAAATCCTGGTCAGCTGACGTTACTTCTAAATCTAAATTGCTTAATATACCTTTCAAAGGGCAGACCTTATTCGGGCCCGGGTTGAAAGAAATTATCGCTGACATTACAGGAGGTAAAGGCCATGCCCTGCCTCAAGACAGAGCCAAACCTAAGGCTAGACAGTCTAATTTTCGTTCCTTTCGTAATTTCAAAGCAGGAGCAGCATCAACTTCCTCTGCAAAAACAGGAAGGAGCTGTTGCTCGCTACAGACAAGGCTGGAGACCTAACCAGTCCTGGAACAAGGGCAAGCAGGCCAGGAAACCTGCTGCTGCCCCTAAGACAGCATGAATCGAGGGCCCCCGATCCGGGAACGGATCTAGTGGGGGGCAGACTTTCTCTCTTCGCCCAGGCTTGGGCAAGAGATGTCCAGGATCCCTGGGCGTTAGAGATCATATCTCAGGGATACCTTCTAGACTTCAAATTCTCTCCCCCAAGAGGGAGATTTCATCTGTCAAGGTTGTCAACAAACCAAATAAAGAAAGAGGCGTTTCTACGCTGCGTACAAGATCTTTTATTAATGGGAGTGATCCATCCGGTTCCGCGGTCGGAACAAGGACAAGGGTTTTACTCAAATCTGTTTGTGGTTCCCAAAAAAGAGGGAACTTTCAGGCCAATCTTGGATTTAAAGATCCTAAACAAATTCCTAAGAGTTCCATCGTTCAAAATGGAAACTATTCGGACAATTTTACCCATGATCCAAAAGGGTCAGTACATGACCACAGTGGATTTAAAGGATGCTTACCTTCACATACCGATTCACAAAGATCATTACCGGTATCTAAGGTTTGCCTTTCTAGACAGGCATTACCAGTTTGTAGCTCTTCCATTCGGATTGGCTACGGCTCCGAGAATCTTCACAAAGGTTCTGGGTGCTCTTCTGGCGGTACTAAGACCGCGAGGAATTGCGGTAGCTCCGTACCTAGACGACATTCTGATACAAGCTTCAAGCTTTCAAACTGCCAAGTCTCATACAGAGTTAGTACTGGCATTTCTAAGGTCGCATGGATGGAAGGTGGACGAAAAGAAGAGTTCTCTCTTTCCACTCACAAGAGTTCCCTTCTTGGGGACTCTTATAGATTCTGTAGAAATGAAGATTTACCTGACAGAAGACAGGTTAACAAAGCTTCAAAATGCATGCCGTGTCCTTCATTCCATTCAACACCCGTCAGTAGCTCAATGCATGGAGGTGATCGGCTTAATGGTAGCAGCAATGGACATAGTACCCTTTGCACGCCTACATCTCAGACCGCTGCAATTGTGCATGCTAAGTCAGTGGAATGGGGATTACTCAGACTTGTCCCCTACTCTGAATCTGGATCAAGAGACCAGAAATTCTCTTCTATGGTGGCTTTCTCGGCCACATCTGTCCAGGGGGATGCCATTCAGCAGGCCGGACTGGACAATTGTAACAACAGACGCCAGCCTACTAGGTTGGGGTGCTGTCTGGAATTCTCTGAAGGCTCAGGGACAATGGAATCAGGAGGAGAGTCTCCTACCAATAAACATTCTGGAATTGAGAGCAGTTCTCAATGCCCTTCTGGCTTGGCCCCAGTTAACAACTCGGGGGTTCATCAGGTTTCAGTCGGACAACATCACGACTGTAGCTTACATCAACCATCAGGGAGGGACAAGAAGCTTCCTAGCAATGATGGAAGTATCAAAGATAATTCGCTGGGCAGAGTCTCACTCTTGCCACCTGTCAGCAATCCACATCCCGGGAGTGGAGAACTGGGAGGCGGATTTCTTAAGTCGTCAGACTTTTCATCCGGGGGAGTGGGAACTTCATCCGGAGGTCTTTGCCCAAATACTTCGACGTTGGGGCAAACCAGAGATAGATCTCATGGCGTCTCGACAGAACGCCAAGCTTCCTCGTTACGGGTCCAGATCCAGGGATCCGGGAGCGGTTCTGATAGATGCTTTGACAGCACCTTGGACCTTCGGGATGGCTTATGTGTTTCCACCCTTCCCGATGCTTCCTCGATTGATTGCCAGAATCAAACAGGAGAGAGCATCAGTGATTCTAATAGCGCCTGCATGGCCACGCAGGACTTGGTATGCAGATCTAGTGGACATGTCATCCTGTCCACCTTGGTCGCTACCTCTGAAACAGGACCTTCTGATCCAGGGCCCCTTCAAACATCAAAATCTAATTTCTCTGAAGCTGACTGCTTGGAAATTGAACGCTTGATTTTATCAAAACGTGGTTTTTCTGAGTCAGTTATTGATACCTTAATACAGGCTAGGAAGCCTGTTACCAGAAAGATTTACCATAAGATATGGCGCAAATACTTATATTGGTGCGAATCCAAGAGTTACTCATGGAGTAAGGTTAGGATTCCGAGGATATTGTCTTTTCTACAAGAAGGTTTAGAAAAGGGTTTATCCGCTAGTTCCTTAAAGGGACAGATTTCAGCTCTGTCCATTCTTTTACACAAACGTCTGTCAGAAGTTCCGGACGTTCAAGCTTTTTGTCAGGCTTTAGCTAGGATCAAGCCTGTGTTTAAAACTGTTGCTCCACCATGGAGTTTGAACTTAGTTCTTAATGTTTTACAGGGGGTTCCGTTTGTACCCCTTCATTCCATTGATATCAAGTTGTTATCTTGGAAAGTTCTGTTTTTAATGGCGATTTCCTCGGCTCGAAGAGTCTCTGAGTTATCTGCCTTACATTGTGATTCTCCTTATCTGATTTTTCATTCAGACAAGGTAGTTCTGCGTATTAAACCTGGGTTCCTACCTAAGGTGGTCACTAACAGGAATATCAATCAAGAGATTGTGGTTCCATCTTTGTGTCCTAATCCTTCTTCGAAAAAGGAACGTCTGCTACACAATCTAGATGTAGTCCGTGCCCTGAAACTTTATCTACAGGCAACTAAGGATTTTCGACAAATGTCTTCCCTGTTTGTCGTTTATTCTGGTCAGAGGAGAGGTCAAAAAGCTTCGGCTACCTCTCTCTCCTTTTGGCTTCGTAGCATAATACGGTTAGCCTATGAGACTGCTGGACAGCAGCCTCCTGAAAGAATTACAGCACATTCTACTAGAGCTGTGGCTTCCACTTGGGCCTTTAAGAATGAGGCTTCTGTTGAACAGATTTGCAAGGCTGCAACTTGGTCTTCTCTTCATACTTTTTCCAAATTTTACAAATTTGACACTTTTGCTTCTTCGGAGGCTGTTTTTGGGAGAAAGGTTCTTCAGGCAGTGGTTCCTTCCGTATAAAGAGCCTGCCTGTCCCTCCCGTCATCCGTGTACTTTAGCTTTGGTATTGGTATCCCATAAGTAATGGATGATCCGTGGACTGGATACACTTAACAAGAGAAAACATAATTTATGCTTACCTGATAAATTTATTTCTCTTGTAGTGTATCCAGTCCACGGCCCGCCCTGTCACTTTAAGGCAGGTAATTTTTCCATTAAACTACAGTCACCACTGCACCCTATGGTTTTCCTTTCTCTGCATGTTTTCGGTCGAATGACTGGTAATGGCAGTTAGGGGAGGAGCTATATAGCAGCTCTGCTGGGTGAATCCTCTTGCACTTCCTGTTGGGGAGGAGTTAGTATCCCATAAGTAATGGATGATCCGTGGACTGGATACACTACAAGAGAAATAAATTTATCAGGTAAGCATAAATTATGTTTTTTCTCAGGGAGAAATCGTTAGTCACTTAATTTCTAAGAGGAGGGGAGACATCTTATTTTTCTGCCCTGATGTTGATGATCTTAGCAAACATTACCTAAGATCCTGCTGGTTTCCACAGAGCAGTTGAAGGTAGTATAAAAGAAATATCTTCAGTGTGGAGAACCGTGTCCTGCTACAAGCAGCATTGAGGTATGTTCAGTCATTTGTTTCTGGGGAGACTTGATGCATCAGAACAGGCTGACATTATTCCCTATCTGGGGAGGTGTAATCAGTATGCACTATATGTATGGAAATGGTGTACCTGGGATTCCCTTTATATTGATCTCTAAATATGTCTATGGATATCGTTAAGGTATATTCAGTGTGGGCTAGACGCTGGGAGATGCGGTTTGCTTAAGGGCTGCCATTATCATTTCATTATCACTGGCCTGAGGGAGTGCAGTGTTTTTTAATGAAGTTACACTTGGTAATTGTGGTGTATGTAAGAGGGGCACATGGCTTAATACTTTATTTGGAACAACATGTTTGTTTCTTTTTGCTACCCATGCGGGTCTCAGTCGGGCTAGAGTTACACCCACGGTGGGCGGGGCCTAATTTTGCACGCTCAGCCGCGCAGTATCATCCGGATCGGATAGACAGCAAGGTCCTGGGCTCCGGTGGGGCCTAAGTTATTTTTGACAAACGAAGAGACTTAGGAGCTACTCAAACAGAGACAGTGTCTTCTGGGGGCAGGTAGGCACCGCAGCAGAGCTGTGGCGAGGTGCAGGGGCCTGAATTGATAAAAAGTTATTTTATCTCATAAATTCGATATAATTTGATATATAACATATCTAAGCAAAGTGGTGCAATATTATTAAGCTATTTTGGGCACATAAGGACAGTTTTTATTGCTGCAAACGTTGTTTTGAGATAACAGAAAAATTGTTGCGCTTTTATTATTTAAAGGCGCAGTACACTTTTCAGTTCAAAAATGTTGTCTATGTAATTTTACTTCAGAGCTCAATATTTCAAGTAAAGAACGACTATTATTGCTATTGCTAGTCTGTTTAACATGTCTGAACTTGAGAAACTACTTGTTCTATGTGTTTAGATGTCATTGTGGAACCCCCTCTTACTTTTTGTCCCTCATGTACTGAAAGGGCCTTACAATGTAAAGAGCGGATTTTCTTTAAGGAAAGTGTGTCTATGGATGCTTTTCAGTCTGATGAAAATCAGGGTATGCCGCTACTTTCTCCCCAAGCGTCACAACCTTTAACGCCCACCCAAGCGACGCCAGGTTCTTCAACCGCGTCTACTTAATTTACTCTGCAGGATATGGCTGCAGTTATGTCATCTACCCTTTCAGATGTTTTATCTAAGTTGCCAGTGTTACAGGGCAAACGCAGAAGGACAGAAGTCAATTTGAATACTGCGACCTTTGATGCTTTGTTGGCTATTTCCGATGTACCCTCACAGGGATCTGATTTGGGGGTCAGGGAACTTCTGTCTGAGGGGGAACGTTCCGATTCGGGAAGTGTGTTACCTCAGACGGACTCAGATGTCATGTCCTTTAGATTTAAGCTTGAACACCTCCGCCTGTTGCTTCGGGAGATTTTAGCGACTCTGGATGATTGTGACTCTATTGTGGTACCACCAGAGAAATTGTGTAAGATGGACAAATACTTAGAGGTGCCTGCTTACTCTGATGTTTTTCCGGTTCCTAAAAGAATCTCGGAAATTATTACGTGGGAATGGGAAAGACCGGGTATCCCGTTTTCACCTTCTCCTAATTTTAAGAAAATGTATCCCATATCTGACACTGATCAGGACTTTTGGCAAACAGTCCCTAAGGTGGAGGGAGCTATATCTACCCTGTCTAAGCGTACAACTATTTCTATTGAGGACAGTTGTGCTTTTAAAGACCCTATAGATAAGAAATTGGAGGGTCTTCTAAAAAAAGTTATTTATTCATCAGGGTTTCCTTTTACAACCAACAGCCTGCATTGTACCAGTTACCACTGCGGCAGCTTTCTGGTTTGACGCCTTAGAAGAGTCTCTTAAGACTGAGACTCCTTTAGAGGAAATTCTAGATAGAATTAAGGCTCTTAGGCTGACTAATTCTTTTATTACGGACACCGCCTTTCAGATTGCCAAGTTGGCGGCTAAGAATGCCGGATTTAACCATAACGCTCTACACGCTAAAATGGCAGTCTTGGTCTGCTGACGTGTCATCTAAGTCAAAGCTTTTGGCTATTCCTTTCAAAGGGAAAACCCTATTCGGGCCTGACTTGAAAGAAATAATTTCTGACATTACGGGAGGTAAGGGTCATCTCCTACCTCAGGATAAAGCAGCTAAACTGAGGGGTAAACAAAATAATTTTCGTTTCTTTCGGAACTTCAAAGGAGTCCCACTTCCTCTTCCGCTAAACAGGAAGGGAATTTTGCTCAAGCCAAGGCCGTCTGGTGACCCAACCAGGCTTGGAACAAAGGTAAACAATCCAAGAAGCCCACTGCTGCTCCCAAGACAGCATGAAGGAGCGGTGGTTCCCAAAAAAGAGGGAACGTTCAGACCCATTTTAGATCTCAAGAGTCTAAACAAGTTTCTCAGAGTCCCATCCTTCAAGATGGAGACTATTCGAACAATTCTACCATTGATCCAGGAGGGTCAATATATGACTACCGTGGACTTGAAGGATGCATACCTTCATATCCCTATCCACAAGGATCATCATCAGTTCCTATGGTTTGCCTTCCTGGACAAACATTTTCAGTTCGTGGCTCTTCCCTTCAGGTTGCCACAGCACCCAGGATCTTCACAAAGGTTCTAGGGTCCCTTCTGGCGGTTCTCAGGCCACGGGGTATTGCAGTGGTGCTTTATCTAGACGATATTCTGATCCAGGCGTCGTCTTACCATCTGACAAATTCTCATACAGACATGGTTGTGTCCTTTCTGAGGACTCACGGGTGGAAGGTGAATCTAGAAAAGAGTTTGTTAATTCCACAGACCAGGGTTCCCTTCTTGGGAACTCTAATAGATTCCATATCCATGAAAATTTTCTTGACAGAGGTCAGAAAGTTAAAGATTCTGAATACATGCCGAGCCCTTCAGTCAGATCCTCGGCCATCAGTGGCTCAGTGCATGGAGGCAATTTGATTGATGGTGGCGGCAATGGACATCATTCCATTTGCTCGTTTTCATCTCAGACCACTACAACTGAACATGCTCAGGCAGTGGAATGGAGATTATGCAAATTTGTCTCCTCAGATAGTTCTGGATCAGGAGACAAGAGACTCTCTTCTTTAGTGGTTGTCACCGGATCATCTGTCCCAAGGGACGTGCTTCCGCAGACCCTAATGGGTGATAGTGACAATGGACGCCAGCCTACTAGGTTGGGGTGCAGTCTGGAATTCCCTGAAGGCATCAGGGTGTGTGGACTTGGTCAGAGTCTCTGCTTCCAATCAATATTCTGGAATTGAGAGCAATACTCAATGCGCTTCAGGCTTGGCCTCAGTTGGCTTCGGCCAAATTCATCCGTTTTCAGTCGGACAATATCACGACTGTGGCTTACATCAATCATCAGGGAGGAACAAGAAGTTCCTTAGCCATGACAGAAGTATCCAAGATAATTCGGTGGGCGGAGGCTCACTCTTGTTATCTGTCAGCAATCTACATCCCAGGAGTGGACAACTGGAAAGCTGACTTTTTAAGCAGACAGACGTTTCATCCGGGGGAGTGGGAACTCCATCCGGAGGTCTTTTCCACCCTGATTCTCAGATGGGGCAGACCGGAATTGGATCTGATGGCGTCTCATCAGAATGCCAAGCTCCCAAGATACGGATCCAGGTCAAGGGATCCTCAGGCCGAACTGATAGATGCCTTGGCAGTGCCTTGGTCGTTCAACCTAGCCTATGTGTTTCCACCGTTTGCTCTCCTTCCCCGGGTGATTGCTCGGATCAAACAGGAGAGGGCTTCAGTAATTCTAATCGCAACTGCGTGGCCTCGCAGGACTTGGTATGCCGATCTAGTGGACATGTCCTCTCTGCCGCCATGGAAGCTTCCATTGAGGCAGGACCTTCTCATTCAGGGACCCTTCCAACACCGAATCTAGTTTCTCTGCAACTGACTGCTTGGAGATTGAACGCTTCTGAACGGGTTCTCTGATTCGGTCATTGATACTTTGATTCAGGCATGTAAGCCTTTTACTAGAAAGATCTACCATAAAATATGGTGGAAATATCTTTATTGGTGCGAATCCAAGGGCTACTCATGGAGTAGAGTTAGGATTCCCAGGATTCTGTCTTTTCTCCAAGAAGGATTGGAGAAAGGATTATCAGCAAGTTTCTTAAAGGGACAAATCTCTGCTTTGTCAATTTTATTAAACAAACGTTTGGCAGATGTTCCAGACGTTCAGTCCTTTTGTCAGGCTCTAACCAGAATCAACCCTGGAGTTGGATTTTAGTTCTTAATGTTCTTCAAGGGGTTCCGTTTGAACCCATGCGTTCCATAGATATTAAGTTGTTATCTTGGAAGGTTTTATTTTTGGTTGCTATTCTGCTCGTAGAGTTTCTGAGCTTTCAGCGTTACAAT
The DNA here is from genome assembly GCF_027579735.1 of Bombina bombina. Classification (NCBI taxonomy): domain Eukaryota; kingdom Metazoa; phylum Chordata; class Amphibia; order Anura; family Bombinatoridae; genus Bombina; species Bombina bombina. Next base: position 1,094,183,249 of record NC_069502.1, read on the forward strand.
GTAACTCGCCTTATCTTATCTTCCATTCTGATAAGGTGGTTTTACGTACCAAACCTGGTTTCCTTCCAAAGGTTGTTTCTAATAAGAATATTAATCAGGAAATTGTTGTTCCTTCATTATGTCCTAATCCTTCTTCTAAGAAGGAGCGTCTGTTACATAACTTGGACGTGGTCCGTGCCTTGAAGTTTTACTTTTAGGCGACAAAGGAATTTTGTCAATCATCTTCATTATTAGTTGTTTTTTCTGGAAAGCGTAGGGGCCAGAAAGCTACGGCTACCTCTCTTTCTTTTTGGCTGAAGAGTATCATCTGTCTGGCATATGAGACTGCTGGATAGCAGCCTCCTGAAAGAATTTACGGCTCATTCTACCAGGGATATGGCTTCCTCATGGGCATTTAAAAACGATGCTTCTGTTGAACAGATTTGCAAGGCTGCAACTTGGTCGTCTCTTCACACTTTTTCCAAATTTTACCAATTTGATACTTTTGCTTCTGCTGAGGCTGGTTTTGGGAGAAAGGTTCTTCAAGCAGTGGTGCCTTCCGTTTAGGTTCCTGTCTTGTCCCTCCCTTTCATCCATGTCCTATAGCTTTGGTATTGTATCCCATAAGTAAGGATGAAATCCGGGGACTCGTCATATCTTGTAAAAGAAAAGGAAATTTATGCTGACCTGATAAATGTATTTCTTTTACGATATGACAAGTCCATGGCCCACCCTGTCATTTCTAAGACAGGTATTTATTTATATTTGTTAAACTACAGTCACCTCTGCACCTTTGGCTTTTCCTTTCTCTTCCTAACTTCCTTTGAATGACTGGAGTGGGAGGGAAGGGTGGAGCTATATACACAGCTCTGCTGTGGTGCTCTTTGCCACTTCCTGCTGACCAGGAGGCGTAATCCCATAAGTAAGGATGAATCCGTGGACTCGTTGTATCTAGTAGAAGAAAGAAACATTTTGGGTTTCATGTCCCTTTAATTTTGACTAGACTGTCCCTTTGAAGATGTGCAGCCTACACAGTCAATGTGTATATGTACCACAAGGCAAAAAAGCAAGAAGACATCTTGCACACGTGCAGTGGTTCTGAACGTGAACTCCCTGGCATATAGATGTAAACAGTGAAATGGTCCTTGTATCCCAATTCCTTATGTACACTGTAGTAGCATTATCAGGTGTGTAATTAATGTAACATATAGAGTTTATAGGAGCACTCTATATGTCACTACACTACAGGAAGGTGCGGAGAGAAAACTAAACAAAGATAGGAGGAATTTGTTTTATTTTCAGACATTTATTTTTCAATAAAATATATGAGTGATATACAGGTGATCATGACACAGATCACTTGATTTACCATCACTTTAAATTACAGTAAAGGGGGTGAGCAAAATAAATAATGAAAAGATATGTAACAATATATTTTGATCTCAAACTGTTTTGTGCCCTTTTAAAATTGTGTGTGTGGGTGGAGGGGGGTGATAAAGAAGGTTGCCTCAGAGTTACTTAACTGAAAGTTGTGGGTAATACTGGTTGCTTTTCTCATTCAGATTCTCTCTTTACCTCTCTCTTTGTCTGCATATAGCAAATGAAAATACACTGCCTTGTTAATGTATGGCTTTTGACATCTTTGAAAATTGGGGATACTCAAATAGTGATGGGGGGGTTCGCCAACCACTGTAATATCGCCACTGCCTGGCAGCTAGGAATATATTAGGCCCTACCCAGTCCTTGTTTTTTAATAAGCAAGAAACCTCCACGGTAAATGCTTTTCATGATTCCAAACCTATGTTTCTTTTTTAGGTGGATGAAGACTACTTGTTTGAGAAAGGAGAAGCAAACTTCTGGGCCGAGAAACTGACATACGTCCGGTTGCTCACAAAGCATCTCACTGTGCTTATCTCATCTGCTCCTTCCAATCTTCCATCTCAAACAGAGCTCTGTCCGGTGTTGCATGCCGCCTCCGAACGCTCAGACCGTATACAGCGTCATCTGCAGGATTTACCCTCTACTCCAGAGTTTCTGAAGACAACAGAATACACCAGATTATGTATTCATAAGGAAAGGATATCTAGATGCATGAAGATACTGGCATCACTACAGCAGCAGAACCGCAGTGACATCATTTAAGCAATAGTGTTTATTATCTTTTTTTTCTAACATATAAGTAAAATATTTGTTAAAGACTGAATTGTCAAGTGTTTTATGATTATGAATAAAATTGGACTGTTTTAAATATGTTCCTTCCCATCTTCAGGATTGTTAGGGTACCATGGTTTTGATAGATTTAATTCAGAAAGTGCTGTGAATGGCAAAACTTACACAAGCAAGCCTCTAGTTTATTCTATATAACTATATGAAAATGCCTGAAGTAGAACCTGGACACACACCCCTATTTGGTTTGGGCATAGAATCACCCTGGCCATTTTGCAATAATACCCATGTAGCATATATATGCATACTTTAAATAAAATATGCAAAGACAGAGCATATATAAAACAAAACTGTATGTATAGAGTCACACATTGATGAGAGCACACAGTATATATAAAATAGACAGACACACTCAGAGGAGGCTACAAGAAAGACTGAAAATGTTTTTTATAAACAGGATTATTTTGGGAAGTCTGAATTGATTTCTAGAAAATGAGATTCTCAGCATAAAAACTAACAGCTACTCACAGATACTGTACACATGCACACAGTTATCAGACTACACACATACACACAATCATAAGGCTACATAGTACACACAAACACATACAGTACACATACACACATACAGTACACAGACACATAGTCATAAGGCTACACACAGATACAGTATACATATACACAGTCATAGGCTAAACTATATACAGTATATACACACAATTATAAGACTACACAATACACACAAGCACATACAGTATACATACGCACAATAATTAGACTAAACTGTATATATACACACAATTATAAGACTACACAATACACACAAGCACATACAGTATACATACGCACAATCATAGGCTACACTGTATATATACACACAATCATAAGACTACACACAAGCACATACAGTATACATACGCACTATCATAGGCTACACTATATAAATACACACAATCATAAGACTACATAATACACACAAGCACGTACAGAATACATATACACAGTCATAAGGCTACACAATAGATGCACATATATACAGTATACATACACACAGTCATAAGGCTATACAATGCACATAAACATACATTATATATACACACGATCATAAGGCTATACCATACACAGACACAGTATACATACACACAATCATAAGACTAAACAATACTCACAAGCACATACAGTCATAGGGCTACACAGATGCATATACAGTATATATACACACAATCCTAAGACTATGCAATACCCTCACACAGATACAGTATGCATACACACAGTATACATACAATCATAAGGCTACACAATACCCACACACAGAAGTATGTATACACGATTGTTTGTGACTGTGTGTATGTATACTGTTTCTGTGTGTGTATTGTTTAGCTTTTACGATTGTATGTGTGCATGTATACTGTATCTGTGTGTGTATTGTGTAGCCTTATAACTGTATACTGTATGTGACTGTGTGTATGGTTATTTAACCCCTTAAGGACCACAGCACTTTTCCATTTTCTGACCGTTTCGTTTTGGGACCAAGGCTATTTTTACATTTCTGCTGTGTTTGTGTTTAGCTGTAATTTTCCTCTTACTCATTTACTGTACCCACACATATTATATAACATGTTTCTCGCCATTAAATGGACTTTCTAAATATACCATTATTTTCATCATTTCTTATAATTTACTATAAAAAAATTATAAAATATGGTGAAAAAATGGAAAAAACACACTTTTTCTTACTTTGACCCTCAAAATCTGTTACACATCTACAACCACCAAAAAACACCCATGCTAAATAGTTTCTAAATTGTATCCTGAGTTTAGAAATACCCAATGTTTACAATTTCTTTGCTTTTTTTGCAAGTTATAGGGCAATAAATACAAGTAGCACTTTGCTATTTCCAAACCACTTTTTTTTTTAAATTAGCGATAGTTACATTGGAACACTGATATCTGTCTGGACTCCCTGAATATCCCTTGACATGTATATATTTTATTTTAGAAGACAGCCCAAAGTATTGATCTAGGCCCATTTTGGTATATTTCATGCCACCATTTCACCGCCAAATGCGATCAAATAAAAAAAAAAAGTTCACTTTTTCACAACTTTTTTCACAAACTTTAGGTTTCTCACTGAAATTATTTACAACTAGCTTGTGCAATTATGGCACAAATGATTGTAAATGCTTCTCTGGGATCCCCTTGGTTCAGAAATAGCAGACTTATATGGCTTTGGCGTTGCTTTTTGGTAATTAGAAGGCCGCTAAACGCTGCTGCGCACCACACGTGTATTATGCCCAGCAGTGAAGGGGTTAATTAGGGAGCTTGTAAGGTTAATTTTAGCTTTAGTGTAGTGTAGTACAGTGTTTCTCAACAGCCGGGCCGTGGCCCACTACCGGGACGCGACGGCCCTGCTGGTGGGCCGCGACCCGACATTGCCTCCAGACACTCACTCTGACAGGCTGCCTTTACACATCTCCTAAATTTTGGACGGGCCTGTCAGAGTGCCACTGCGCATCTCAGTTTGCGCACTGTGAGCATGTAGCGGCGGGCGGGCGCACTGTGACTGGGTAGAAGCGGCAGGCGGCGTGCAGAGCGTGAAGCATCGGCCCACAGGTAAGTAAGCCCACTGACACCAATGACATAATTACGGCCACTGACATTAATGTATATATTTAGGGCGGTCACTGGACACCAATGTGTAAACTGTATATATATATATATATATATATATATATATATATATATATATATATATAGATCCCACTGACACCAATGAATTATCATAAAATATTAACCCACTGTAAACTATATATATATATTTTTATATATATATATATATATAACCCACTGTAATATATATATATATATATTATAATTATATGATAATTCAGTGGTGTGGGATCCATATATAATATATATAAATGGTTTATAGTGGGTTAATTTTATAATTCATTGGTGTCAGTGGGATATTAATATGGATCCCACTGACACCAATTAATTATTACATAATTAAACCACTGTAAAAGAGGGAGGAGAGAGAGAGAGAGCGAAAGAGAGAGAGAGAGGGAGGAGAGAGAGAGAAAGAAAGGGAGGAGAGAGAGAAAGAGAGGGAGGAGAGAGAGAGAGAAAGAGAGGGAGGAGAGAGAGAGAAAGAGGGAGGAGAGAGAGAAAGAAAGAGGGAGGAGAGAGAGAGAAAGAGAGGGAGGAGAGAGAAAGAGAGGGAGGAGAGAGAAAGAGAGGGAGGAGAGAGAAAGAAAGAGAGGGGAGAGAGAGAGAAAAAGAAATAGAGGGGGAGGAGAGAAAGAGAGAAAGAGAGAGGGAAGAAGAGAGGGGGGGAGAGAGAGAAGGAGGGAGACTGTATATATATATATATATATATATATATATATACTGCAACCCACTCCCGATGCTTACCGGGCCCTGGACCGGTCCGGCTAAAACTTACCGGGTCTTGAGGTCACTTAGGTTGAGAACCACTGGTGTAGTAGACAACCCAAAGTATTGATCCAGCCCCATTTTGGTATATTTCATGCCACCATTTCACCGCCAAAAGCAAATAAATAAAAAAAAACAGAATTTATGCTTACCTGATAAATTACTTTCTCCAACGGTGTGTCCGGTCCACGGCGTCATCCTTACTTGTGGGAATATCTCTTCCCCAACAGGAAATGGCAAAGAGTCCCAGCAAAGCTGGCTATATAGTCCCTCCTAGGCTCCGCCCACCCCAGTCATTCGACCGACGGACAGGAGGAAAAAATAGGAGAAACCATAGGGTGTCGTGGTGACTGTAGTTAGAGAAAATAATTCATCAGACCTGATTAAAAAACCAGGGCGGGCCGTGGACCGGACACACCGTTGGAGAAAGTAATTTATCAGGTAAGCATAAATTCTGTTTTCTCCAACATTGGTGTGCCCGGTCCACGGCGTCATCCTTACTTGTGGGAACCAATACCAAAGCTTTAGGACACGGATGAATGGAGGGAGCAAATCAGGTTACCTAAACGGAAGGCACCACGGCTTGCAAAACCTTTCTCCCAAAAATAGCCTCCGAAGAAGCCAAAGTATCAAATTTGTAAAATTTGGCAAAAGTGTGCAGTGAAGACCAAGTCGCTGCCTTACATATCTGATCAACAGAAGCCTCGTTCTTGAAGGCCCATGTGGAAGCTACAGCCCTAGTGGAGTGAGCTGTGATTCTTTCAGGAGGCTGCCGTCCGGCAGTCTCGTAAGCCAATCGGATGATGCTTTTAAGCCAAAAGGAAAGAGAGGTAGAAGTTGCTTTTTGACCTCTCCTTTTACCAGAATAGACGACAAACAGAGAAGAAGTTTGTCTGAACTCTTTTGTAGCTTCTAAGTAGAACTTTAGAGCACGGACTACATCTAAATTGTGTAGCAAACGTTCCTTCTTTGAAACTGGATTCGGACACAAAGAAGGTACAACTATCTCCTGATTAATATTTTTGTTGGAAACAACCTTTGGTAGAAAACCAGGCTTAGTACGCAAAACAACCTTATCTGAATGGAACACCAGATAGGGTGGAGTACACTGTAGAGCAGATAACTCTTCTAGCAGAAGAAATAGCAACCAAAAACAAAACTTTCCAAGATAACAACTTAATATCTATGGAATGTAAAGGTTCAAACTGAACCCCTTGAAGAACTGAAAGAACTAGATTTAAACTCCAGGGAGGAGTCAAAGGTCTGTAAACAGGCTTGATCCTAACCAAAGCCTAAACAAATGCTTGAACATCTGGCACAACTGCCAGACGTTTGTGTAGTAGGACAGATAAAGCAGAAATCTGTCCCTTTAGAGAACTCGCAGATAATCCTTTATCCAAACCTTCTTGTAGAAAGGAAAGAATCCTAGGAATCTTTATCTTATTCCATGGGAATCCCTTGGATTCACACCAGCAGATATATCTTTTCCATATTTTATGGTAAATCTTTCTAGTTACCGGTTTTCTGGCTTGGACCAGAGTATCTATCACGGAATCTGAAAACCCACGCTTTGATAGAATCAAGCGTTCAATCTCCAAGCCGTCAGCTGGAGGGAGACCAGATTTGGATGTTCGAATGGACCCTGAACAAGAAGGTCCTGTCTCAAAGGTAGCTTCCATGGTGGAACCGATGACATATTCACCAGGTCTGCATACCAAGTCCTGCGTGGCCACGCAGGAGCTATCAAGATCACCGAGGCCCTCTCCTGTTTGATCCTGGCTACCAGCCTGGGGATGAGAGGAAACGGTGGAAACACATACGCTAGGTTGAAGGTCCAAGGCGCTACTAGTGCATCCACTAGAGTCGCCTTGGGATCCCTGGATCTGGACCCGTAGCAAGGAACCTTGAAGTTCTGACGAGACGCCATCAGATCCACATCTGGAATGCCCCATAGTTGCGTCAACTGGGCAAAGATCTCTGGGTGGAGTTCCCACTCCCCCGGATGGAATGTCTGACGACTCAAATAATCCGCTTCCCAGTTTTCCACACCTGGAATGTGGATCGCAGATAGGTGGCAGGAGTGATTCTCCGCCCATTGTATGATTTTGGTCACTTCTTTCATCGCCAGGGAACTCCTTGTTCCCCCCTGATGATTGAGATACGCAACAGTCGTCATATTGTCTGATTGGAATCTTATGAATCTGGCCTTTGCTAGCTGAGGCCAAGCCCTGAGAGCATTGAATATCGCTCTTAGTTCCAGAATGTTTATCGGGAGAAGAGACTCTTCCCGAGACCACAGTCCCTGAGCTTTCAGGGATTCCCAGACCGCGCCCCAGCCCACTAGGCTGGCGTCGGTCGTGACAATGACCCACTCTGGACTGCGGAAGCTCATTCCCTGGGATAGGTGATCCTGGGTTAGCCACCAACGGAGTGAGTCTCTGGTCTTCTGATCTACTTGAATCACTGGAGACAAGTCTGTATAGTCCCCATTCTACTGTTTCAGCATGCACAGTTGTAATGGTCTTAGATGAATTCGCGCAAAAGGAACTATGTCCATTGCTGCAATCATCAATCCTACTACTTCCATGCACTGAGCTATGGAAGGACGAGGAATAGAATGAAGAACTTGACAAGCGTTTAGAAGTTTTGACTTTCTGACTTCTGTCAAGAAAATCCTCATTTCTAAGGAATCTATTATTGTTCCCAAGAAGGGAACCCTTGTCGACGGAGACAGGGAACTTTTTTCTATGTTCACCTTCCATCCGTGAGATCTGAGAAAGGCCAGAACGATGTCTGAGTGAGCCTTTGCCTTTGAAAGAGACGACGCTTGTACTAGAATGTCGTCCAAGTACGGTACTACTGCAATGCCCCTTGGTCTTAGAACCGCTAGAAGGGATCTGAGTACCTTTGTGAAAATCCTTGGAGCAGTGGCTAACCCGAATGGGAGGACCACAAACTGGTAATGTTTGTCCAGAAAGGCGAACCTTAGGAACTGATGATGTTCTTTGTGGATAGGGATATGTAGATACGCATCCTTTAGATCCACGGTAGTCATAAATTGACCTTCCTGAATTGTGGGTAGAATCGTTCGAATGGTTTCCATCTTGAACGATGGTACTCTGAGAAATTTGTTTAGGATCTTTAAATCCAGGATTGGTCTGAAAGTTCCCTCTTTTTTGGGAACTACAAACAGATTTGAGTAAAATCCCATTCCTTGTTCCGCCGTTGGAACTGGGTGTATCACTCCCATCTTTAACAGGTCTTCTACACAATGTAAGAATGCCTGTCTCTTTATTTGGTTTGAAGATAAGTGAGACATGTGGAACCTTCCCCTTGGGGGTAGTTCCTTGAATTCCAGAAGATAACCCTGAGAAACTATTTCTAGCGTCCAGGGATCCTGAACATCTCTTGCCCAAGCCTGAGCAAAGAGAGAGATTCTGCCCCCTACTAGATCCGGTCCCGGATCGGGGGCTACTCCTTCATGCTGTTTTGTTAGCAGCAGCAGGCTTCTTGGCCTGCTTACCCTTGTTCCAGCCTTGCATCGGTTTCCAGGCTGGTTTGGTCTGTGAGGTATTACTCTCTTGCTTAGAGGATGCAGAATTATAGCCCGGTCCGTTCCTGAAATTACGAAAGGAACGAAAATTAGACTTATTTTTGGCTTTGAAAGGCCTATCTTGTGGGAGGGCGTGGCCCTTTCCCCCAGTGATGTCTGAGATAATCTCTTTCAATTCTGGACCACAGAGAGTTTTACCCTTGAAGGGGATATTAAGCAATTTTGTCTTGGATGATACATCCGCTGACCAAAACTTTTGCCAAAGCGCTTTACGCGCCACAATTGCAAACCCTGAATTTGTCGCCGCTAATCTAGCTATTTGCAAAGCGGCATCTAAAATAAAAGAGTTAGCCAACTTAAGTGCGTGAACTCTGTCCATAACCTCCTCATATGGAGTCTCTCTACTGAGCGAATTTTCTAGTTCCTCGAACCAGAACCACGCTGCTGTAGTGACAGGAACAATGCACGAAATGGGTTGAAGAAGGTAACCTTGCTGTACAAAAATCTTTTTAAGCAAACCCTCCAATTTTTTATCCATAGGATCTTTGAAAGCACAATTATCCTCGATAGGAATAGTAGTGCGCTTGTTTAGAGTAGAAACTGCCCCCTCGACCTTAGGGACTGTCTGCCATAAGTCCTTTCTGGGGTCGACCATAGGAAATAATTTCTTAAATATAGGAGGGGGAACAAAAGGTATGCCAGGCTTCTCCCATTCCTTATTCACTATGTCCGCCACCCGCTTGGGTATAGGAAAAGCGTCGGGGTGCACCGGAACCTCTAGGAACTTGTCCATCTTGCATAATTTTTCTGGAATGACCAGGTTGTCACAATCATCCAGAGTAGATAACACCTCCTTAAGCAGTGCGCGGAGATGTTCTAATTTAAATTTAAATGTCACAACATCAGGTTCAGCCTGTTGGAAAATTTTTCCTGAATCTGAAATTTCCCCATCTGACAAAACCTCCCTCATGGCCCCTTCACATTGGTGTGAGGGTATGACAGAACAATTATCATCAGCGCCCTCCTGCTCTTCAGTGTTTAAAACAGAGCAATCGCGCTTTCTCTGATATGCAGGCATTTTGGATAAAATATTTGCTATGGAGTTATCCATTACAGCCATCAATTGTTGCATGGTAATAAGCATTGGCGCGTTAGAAGTACTACGGGCCTCCTGCGTGGGCAAAACTGGTGTAGACACAGAAGGAGATGATGTAGAACCATGTCTACTCCCTTCATCTGATGAATCATCTTGGGCAACTTCATTATCTGTGACAGTACTGTCCTTACTTTGTTTGGACGCTTTGGCACAATTATCACATAATTTAGAAGGGGGAGACACATTGACTTTCATACATATAGAACATAGCTTATCTGAAGGCACAGACATGTTAAACAGGCTTAAACTTGTCAGTAAAACACAAAAACCGTTTTAAAACAAAACCGTTACTGTCTCTTTAAATTTTAAACAGAGCACACTTTATTACTGAATATGCGAAAAAATATGAAGGAATTGTTCAGATTTTACCAAAATTTCACCACAGTGTCTTAAAGCATTAAAAGTATTGCACACCAATTTTCAGAGCCGGTTACAGTTTTAACCCCTCTACAGTCCCAGCTACAGCCTTTGCTGCGACTCTACCAAGCCCAGAGGGGAATACGATACCAAATGACGCCTTCTAGGAACTTTTCCAACTGTTTTCAGGTCCTCACACATGCATCTGCATGTCTTGCTCTCAAAAACAACTGCGCAGTAATGGCGCGAAAATGAGGCTAAGCCTACAACTGGGAAGGCCCTTCCTGACTGGAAAAGGTGTCTAACATAGTGCCTGACGTTAAAAAACGTTCCCCAAGTTTATAAGTGTGAAATACCAGCATAAACATGTATAAAATGCCCAAATAAAGCAATCGATTCTGCCCATAAAAGTGTCTACCAGTTTTATAGCCCATATTAAGCCCTTTATTCTGCTTGAGACTAAGAAAATGGCTTACCGGTCCCCATGAGGGGAAATCACAGCCTTCCAGCATTACACAGTCTTGTTAGAAATATGGCTAGTCATACCTTAAGCAGAAAAGTCTGCTAACTGTTTCCCCAACTGAAGTTACTTCATCTCAACAGTCCTATGTGGAAACAGCAAAGGATTTTAGTTACTGTCTGCTAAAATCATCTTCCTCTCACAAACAGAATTTTTCATCTCTTTCTGTTTCAGAGTAAATAGTACATACCAGCACTATTTTAAAATAACAAACTCTTGATAGTAGAATAAAAAAACTACAACTAAACACCACATACTCTTAACCATCTCCGTGGAGATGTTGCCTGTGCAACGGCAAAGAGAATGACTGGGGTGGGCGGAGCCTAGGAGGGACTATATGGCCAGCTTTGCTGGGACTCTTTGCCATTTCCTGTTGGGGAAGAGATATTCCCACAAGTAAGGATGACGCCGTGGACCGGACACACCAATGTTGGAGAAATTGTTTCACAAACTTTAGGTTTCCCACTGAAATTGTTTACAAACAGTGTGTGCAATTATGGCACAAATGGTTGTAAATGCTTCTCTGGGATCCCCTTTGTTCAGAAATAGCAGACATATATGGCTTTTTTTTTGTTGCTTTTTGGCAATTAGAACGCCGCTAAATGCCGCTGCGCACCACACTTGTATTATGCCCAGCAGTGAAGGGGTTAATTAGGTAGCTTGTAGGGAGTTTGCATGGTTAATTTTAGCTTTAGTGTAGAGATACGCCTCCCACCTGACACATCCCACCCCCTGATCCCTCCCAAACAATTCTCTTCCCTCCCCCACCCCACAATTGTCCCCGCCATCTAAATTACTGGCAGAAAGTCTGCCAGTACTAAAATAAAAGTTTATTTATTTTTAAATTATCTATTCAGCTGTGATGGACCGCCACCTTAGCCCCCAACCTCCCTGATCCCCTCCAAACAGCTCTATAACCCTCGCCCCTACCTATTTGCTGCCATCTTGGGTACTGGCAGCTGTCTGCCACTATCCAGTTTGCCCCCCCAAAAACAAAGTTTTTTTTATTTTTTGTTAAAAGGATAGCTTTTTCTGTAGTGTAGCTGCCCCCCCTCCCAGATCCTTTGATATTTATTTTTATTTTTTTCCCCCTCCCTCTCACGATGCAATTCCCTGGATCATTGGTGGCAATCGTTGCTGCGCACGCACACCTTTCTATCTTTTTAAGAAACAGTGGTGTTTGAGATGTTTGTCACCAGAGATACAACTTTCAGTTTAGTAAATAGAAACTGTAGGTATTTTACATTTTTTAAGATGAAATATGTGTGAAAAGAGAAATTTAGGTGCTGAGAATGGACTCTTTTCTCCAGAGAATATAGAAAATTAAATTCTTAAAAACAAACAAAAAAAAAGCTATTAATTCAGATGTAGGGTGTGGCTATTGTTTAAAGAAAACCAAAACACAGTCCTTTCAATGCAGTCAGGTGCCAGACACTAAAGGGACAGTCTAGTCAAAATTAAACTTTGTTGATTTAGATAGGGCATGTCATTTTAAACAACTTTCCAATTTACTTTTATTATCAAATTTGCTTTGTTCTCTTGGTATTCCCTTAGTTGAAAGCTAAACCTAGATAGGCTCATATGCTCATTTCTAAGCCCTTGAAGGCCACCTCTTATCTAAATGCATTTGACAGTTTTTCACAGCCAGAGGGCATTAGTGTATGTGTGCCATATTGATATCATTGTGCTCATGCCCGTGGAGTTACTTATGAAAGGGCACTTATTGGCTAAAATGCAAGTCTCACAAAAGAACTGAAATAAGGGGCAGTCTGCAGAGGCTTAGATACAAGGTAATCACAGGTAAAAAGTGTATTAATATAACCGTGTTGCTTATGCAAAACCGGGGAATGGGTAATAAAGGGATTATCTATCTTTTTAAACAATAAACATTGTGGAGTAGACTGTCCCTTAAGTAGTGCAAAGCTGAAATCATTTCATCTTATTCAGTAACCCCTTGAAAATAACCTACATTTTGTTTCCCACATTCAGCAAATTTTATTTACTTTGTATTTCAAAAATAAAATTAACAAAGCAAGAAAATAATTTTGATTCCTGATTTCACTTCTCCAATTTTAGTACACACACAAACAAATGTGAAAAAATATATATTTTGGTTTTAATGCAGTAAAAATAAAATGTATGTTAATTAAGTGTACATTTTTTTAATGAACACTTCAACACACAGAACATGTATTACATTACAATTATTTTTTTGTGTTTTTATTGCTGTTTTTATACATTTAATTAAAGGGACATTTTACTCAGGCAAGTCGCTTATAAGAATTAAGGGACACCCTTTCAAATAAGCTGGTCTCTTTCCTACCCACCACTTGGAAGTAAATTTCTTCTGCTGCTTATTGTTTTTATAGCTCATCTAAATCCAGTACTGCAGTATTGGGGTTTCATTGTAAGTGGAGGTTTCAATGGACAAAATCTGCGATTTCAAATGACTAAATACAGCATTTGTAAAATGGATCACAAAGTTTGAAACACATTAAAGCACCAGTAAATACAGGAGATTTGCATAATCAAAAAATGCATGATAAAAAGATAATGCAATAGCACTTAATCTGAACTTCAAATGAGTAGTAGATTTTTCTGACAAATTTCAAAGTTATGTCTATTTCCACTCCTCCTGTATCATGTGACAGCGCTCAGCCAATCACAAATGCATATTCTGTGAAATCTTGCACACGCTCAGTAGGGGCTGGTGATTTAAAAAGTGTAAATATAAAAAGAATGCTCATTTTGTTAATGGAAGTAAATTTGGAAAGTTGTTTAAAATCACATGCTCTATCGGAATCATGAAAGTTTATTTTTGACTTGAGTGTCCCTTTTAAGGAGAGAAACTATTTCAAAGGAATTGACATTGATCTCATTTTTTTTTTATTTTTTTTTTGCAGTAGCAGTATATGATTCTCAAGAGTGCAATGTCTTACGCAGTCATATTAAAGCATGTATGCAATTTATTTATTTTAATTGGATTTCAATTTTAAACAACTTTCCAATTTCAACTTCCATTATGAAATGATGCACATTCTTTTTTTGTGCACACTTTCTGAGACACCAGCTCATACTGAGCATGTTCAAAAATTCACATACAGTATTATACATGTGATTGGCTGGTGGCTATCACTTGATACAGGGGACAGGGAAATCAAAGGAAATGTTTAAATTTGTCATACAAAAAAAAATCTACTGCTCATTTGAAATTAAAAGAAAGGGTTGTTGCATCGTCTTTTTATTATGCATCTGTTGATTTTGCATTTATACTATATTTATTGATCCTTTAAGCCCTCTAGAATTTAGCAATGATTGATAAGGAACATTATTCAAACTTCCTATATTTATAAGAAATTTTAGTAAAGTTGTAATAAATATTTCATTATTAATGGATAGAGCAACCATTATCTATTTATATAATAACTATATGTAAACAGTAGGGTTGTGCATTTGTCTCTTTCATTAGCAAACGAATGCCAAATATTGCCACCACCAGCAGCATTCAGCTATTTGTGGAGCTAGATTTCTTCTTGTGAAAGTGGAACGCTCTAAGATCTATGCAAATCCAGATCTTAGTCTGTTGCCCTTTTCACCTACGGCGGCCATATTTAGCATTTGTTTGCTAACAAAAGCACATCCATAGTAAACAGGAACACCAACACAATATAAAGTGGGTTACTTCGATATATACAGTACTGTGCAAAAGTCTTAGGCCATGTAAAAACGTCTTAGGCCACCATTAGATTTGTTGTTTTAGCAATGGTATAATGACCATATATAATTATTTCTCAGTTTCTTTATTAGAATACAACCAGAAAATACAGAATATTTATATGCAGTATTAAAAAAAAATGGAAAAAAATCAGAAAAACAGCTTCTATAGGCTAAAGTGGCAAGTATTTAGTGTGGCCTCCCTTTACACTTGAGCAATAGCAGGAATCTGGTTCTCGTAAACTTGCTAATAACACCAACTTTCAATCACACCATTCCATTCAAAATGCCAAAGATCACAGAATTTGACAGACATAAAATAATACTTTTTGCATCAGCAAGGCCACTCTCAAAATAAATCGGCAAACAAACTGAATACTCAAGATGTGGTATTCAAGCTGTTATAAAGAAATTTAAAGAATCGGGAGAGGTCAAGGACAAAAAAATTACTGAAAGGCCAAGAAAACTTTCAAAATCTGATAGAAGTTGCTCAGAGTTTCTTCTCTGAGAGACCGGAAGAAGTCCATTTGTGGAAGGGTAGCAGACAAGAAACCACTTTTTCGGGAGCGAAACAGGGTGAAAAGGATAAGATATGCTAAAGCTCTCAAAGATTGGAATAAAGATCAGTGGAAAAGAGTATTATGGAGAGACGAATCAAAGTTTGAAATTTTTGGGTCCAATCGTTGACAATATGGGAGAAAAAGAGTTGGAGAGAGATGGCAAAATGAGTGCTTGCGGCCTTCCGTGAAACATGGTGGAGGGTCTGTCCTGGTTTGCAGCTGCATTTCTACCAATGGTGTTGGCAATATTGTCTGAATTGAAGGGATCATGAATGCTGAAAAGTACAGACAAGTTTTAAATTATCATGCCATTCCTTCTGGAAAGTGTCGACTGGGAATGGTTTTATTTTTCAGCATGGTAATGATCCCAAGCACACTGCTAATACAGTGAATTCATATTGGAGAGAAACCAGACACAAATATTATAGAGGCAGTTTGGGATCACCTGGACAGAAACATAAATAAGAGACAACCTAAATCTAAAGAAGTACTCTGGGAAGTGCTGAGAGAAACCTGGTATAATATACCAGAAGATGTTATATATATATATATATATATTTTATGTACATATTTCCTGTATTTTTCTGTTTGTTTCTTAATAAAGAGACCGAAAAATAAATATGGATGGTCATTAATATTTTGCTAAAACAACAAATCTAATGGTGGCCTAAGACTTTTGCACAGTACTGAAGTGTGTATGTATTTGTGTGTATATATTTGTGTATATATATATATGTACAGTATATATATTCACACACACACATTCAAATATACTAGCCTATTAAAGGGACATTAAACACTAAATAAATGCTAGCAAGAATAATGTATTTAAATAATAATATACTTATTTATTTTTACATTGTATTAGCTAAATATTAAAAGAATAAATGAAGAGTGGGGCGGAGCCGGCCGAGGACGATCATGGCCGCATGTTAGAGAAGCTCCGGAGCTCTTGATCTCGGTGGCTGGTCTATCAGGGGGGACAGCGCTGTGGTAATACAGCAGACTGGTAGCAAATCCGAAATAAAGGCATAAACATCGTACCACAGGCGACGGAGGTTGCGGCCTTAAAGGGAAAGCGCCACACAAGTCACTGATGGCGTACTTACAAAAGATAGCAGCATAAACGTAACGCAATGCAGAGGTACAGCTGGAGCAATTATCAAGGCTAGAAGAACTCGGACCAGAGACCAAATGACTGCAAGTATTATTAACATGTGTACCGTAACACAAAGAGTATAGCAGCCCAGAGGGTAACTACTGGCCACACAGCGCAAAAGCTTTTCAACGCTCCTAGCACAAGACACATTTTATTGCCTCCTAGTCGCCATTAGTGCCCACAATCTATAACTTATATAGCAGATGATAATCCTGATTGGCACTTTACACCTATAACAGGGGCAGTGAAATACACTTTTTTCCAAAGGAGCTCACATAGGACAGGGCCTGGCTCCCTCTAACTATAGCCATTGTATAAGTTTGCATGCAACAGCCAGAGCCACGAAGGGGCAAGTAGAGGGACCTTCCCAAGACATACTGGAAGATTTTACACTGCATCCTGTCTAAACCTCTCCACAGCGCGCAGCCCAAATACTTAAAGAAAACAATCCCCCTATCTCAATTCAAAGGAGGCAAAAGCAAATCCCCTGCCACTTTCTGCCACCCACCATGGCTTCAAGAAATAAACCTAAAGGGGGACAAACATACTAAGACAGCGGCAGCAAATGTGAACAAATTAAATACGTCTTTTGAGGGGCCAGGCAACAATCTTATGGACACTACCACATCAGACAACTCATACAGGGCTGATAGTTCCCTTCTCACTAGAGAAGATCAGGCCATACCGCTCACTAAAGCGGACCTTAGCACGTTACCCACGAAAGATGATCTCTCTTACTTTATGACCCAGGTGAATTAAGCTATTAAAGATGGCCTGGTGGAGGTGAAACGTAAAGTGAATACCCTAGGACATAGAGTGCTACAGTTAGAAGAGCAAGTTGAGGAGACATCTAAAACCTCAGACAACATGGCGATTTCCATAGAACAACAAAATACTGCTATATTACAAGCACAAGTAGAAGACCTCAAAAATAGAGGCCCGCGCCATCAGAGGGGTATCCGAGAAAATATACCCAGCACAGATATCTTCATACCTGCAAAATTTGTTTAAATATCTGCTCGATCTGAAAGCAGACAAAACCATACCAATAGATAGAGCTCAAAGAGTCCTGAGAGCTAGGCCCTCAAATTCAGCGCCGCCTAGAGACATCGTCTTATGCTGTCATAAATTTGTGGATAGGGAGAGGATATTGCAGGCAGCACGGAAAAAGTCACCCATCACGTTTGGAGAGAACTCAATTCAAGTATATGCAGATCTCAGCGCTCTAACCTTGGCCAAACGCAAAGAGGCTCGCTTTCTAACTTTATATTTATCAGAACTGGACATTCCATACAGATGGGGGTTCCCGTTTGCCATAAAAGTTGCAAAAGAAGATAAAGTATAAATATAGAGAGACTCTGAGGATCTGGAAACCTTTTGCAAGCAGCTGGGAATCCCCCAGCCCTCCCTCCCTTCGCTGAAAATCAACAACAAGGATGATAGAACCCCTAACAACCTTCCACCAAGGCCGCAATGCCCGGAATGGACGACAGTTCCCAAGAAAAAGAGTAATGCATCAAACAGCATCCAACTAGGGAGGAAGATGATCCAACCTGAGACTATAATCTACAGATTGAGACTCCCTATGTCCATGGTCTGGGGCCATTGAAGACTCCAGAACTAGCTATTTAGAATCAGCATTGGGCTGAATTTACTGGTCTGTAACGAAAATGTTGCTATGCCAATATATTGAAATGTACTGATGTTTTGCTAGCTTGTCTGAATGTGATGATGTTATGCAAATTTGTTTGAATAAGATAGAGTTAATCTGTTGAATGTTTGGCCAATTGGCCACCTAATACAACCCGCCCTTCCCCTCCCCCTGTAGTGACCAGCCTCCGGACAAGACCGGCTCTTATTTAGTCAGTTGCCCCCCCCCCCACATAGTAGCACTCATGGCTATTAATATTTGTATTTTCTGGGCAGCACCACTTGTTACACTCCAAACATTTATCACACCAGCAATATTTGTTGTGAATGCCCGGAACACTGTGTTACTTCTGTTAAATTATGTTGTTTACATTGGTTTTTTTGTTTGTTTGTCAGTACCGCCTTAATAACTATGGGATTGCAACAACACTTCTCCTCTTGTCCTTCGCTTTATTCCTACATACATCTACGACCGCCCTCCTGGAATCATGCTCTGCTCCTTCATGACCGCCCACAACTGGTAAGATGTTTCTTATACACACTACGGGTACACCGCCACAACCATTCATGACTGACAAGACGCTTAACGTTATATCACAGAACGTTAAAGGGCTCAATTCACCCACAAAGTGCTTGGTGGCTCTCAGATGTTTTGCCAGGCACAGAGACTCTATTATTTTTATTCAGGAGACCCACTTTACTAAGACAGCCGAGCCTAGATTTTTGTCTAGATCTCACCCTGTGAGCTTTTTTAATTCTCTCCTGGATAGAAAGAAAAATGGGGTGGGCATTCTATTGCACAAAAATATCCACTTTACATTGCAGAACAAAATAATGGACGAAGACGGTAGAATACTAATTCTGGTAGGCACCCTGTATAATAACCCAGTGACCCTAGTAAACATATACGCTCCCAACAGTAACAAACCTAAATTCTTTAATCAGTTATCCAACTTAGTAGCAGACAACAAGAGAGGAGCCTTGATATTAGGAGGGGAATTAAACGCCACTTTAGACCCTAAATTGGATTCATCCACAGGCAACCCCCTAACTCAAACTAGACCTCCAACCGCGATATATAATTGTCTGTCACACTTGTAACTGATTGATATTTGGAGAGAACAACATAGCACTTTCAGACACTACACTGTCACGGATACCAGTCATCTAAGGCTACCCCCCACCCCACTACTACGTCTCACTCCCTGTTTGTTTAGATTTGGCCATTTCATGGCTTATGGGATCTCCCAGATGCATGCTATGTGTTGTTTTGCTGTGTACACTTGGTCATGGAGGAGCTGATCTGTGATCGGGAAAAACCCTCCTAGGCTGGCCGGGCTCCTGGAACTCCCGATCGGCCGCCTTACAATGTACACCCGCCTAACCCCTCTCAGGCTGGCCGAGCTCCTGGAACTCCTGGTCAGCCACAGAACAGCAGGACACTCTCTAACTTTACCCCTGGTCGCTCCAGTGGCCCTTTGCCCCAGAGCTCTGCTCTTTTGGGGATTGGTAGCCCCTAGGGAGGACAAGAGGTGGGGGGATTACCGGAGGGGAGCTCCTTTGGAAACCGGGGGTTTTGGACACCCCTACCCCCGTAACTTCAACGGGCTGTATCTCCGGTCCCCAGTAACGAATGACACCCTGGAAGTGCTCCCTCGGGATCACCCCCAAACCGTCACACCTGGGTCCTGAGATTCTGTGAGACTATGGCTGCTATGGAGGCGCCGGTCTGTGGGTGGGAAAATTGTGGGATTGTCCAGTGTCTTATCAAAATGAGCTTTGTGTATAAAAGGAGTTTGTTTTACAATAAAATGAGTTCCTGTTTCACCTGAATGCTAGTATGTCTAGTTATTTGGGTGGGCCTGTTGCAGGTAGAGGAGGGACCCTCTGGCAGAGCTACCTAGTCTGGGTAGCCGGAGTCTGCCACAGGGTTGGACCCTGAATACCGGTGCTGTCGGGCATCAGGGGTGGCTACAGGCTGTGGTCACTTGCCAGCTACATAGCTGCAGTTGGCAGGGAGGAAGCATGACCCGTTTGGCGGAGCTATCAAATTGGGGTATACGGGGTATCCGTCACATACACCTTCTATTCCCACCCTTGGTCGGTGTATACAAGAATAGATTATTTGTTAATAGACAGGAACCACCTTTCCCTGGTTAGGGATTTAGATATTCAACCAACTTCCTGGTCAGACCACTCTCGGATAAGCATTGACCTGAGATGACCTGATTACCCCACCACGCCTTATATATGGAGAATGGATGACTCTCTTCTCCATGACCCAGCTGCCATAACAGCGCTCACAAAATCTCTACAAGACTATTTTCAAATTAACACCCACCACCCCAGGTATGGACCCAAATATCATTTGGGAGGCCCATAAGGCTGTACTTAGAGGAGAGTTTATTAAACACTCCGCATTTTGGAAAAAAAACATACAACGGGAAAATAGGAACCCTAACCACGCTACTAAGAGACCTAGAACTTACACATAAAAATGCGCCAACAGACACCATAATCAATACCCAGCTACTAAAGGTCAAACAGGACCTTAATAGCATATTAACAAAAGAGGCGCAAAAGAAAAGCTATTAGCATTAGGAAATTATATGCTTATGAAGGCAACCAAGCAGGACCACTCTTAGCAAAGCTCCTAAAAGCCCAAACACTCAGATCCCAAGTAAATAAGTTGGTCACATCAAATAATCAAAGTTTATATAACAGCAAGCAGATAGCCGATCATTTTAGTACATTCTACTCTAAACTATATAATCTAGACAGCGACATCTCACCTGAACACACAGAACCAATGAAAGATTACATAGGAAAAGCAGATTTACCCAAATTAGACTTGAAAAGACGCCCTGGAGGAACCTATATCCCTCACTGAGGTGCTCAAAGCGATACAGGAATTACCCACAGGGAAAAGCCCTGGGCCAGGTGGCTTCACTAACGCCTACTATAAATCTTTCAAAAATATTCTAGCCCCACAATTACTCCACCTCTTCAAAGCTCTGAATGATAATCACGCACTTCCTAGGGAAATGCTGATGGCACACATCTCTGTCATCCCAAAACCCAACAAAGACCCCACTGACCTCGGTAGTTATAGACCCATATCCCTCTTAAACACAGATGTCAAGATCCTGGGCAAGATCTTAGCTGCACAAATCAATAAGATCCTAGACACTTTAAAACACACAGACCAGGTTGGTTTTGTCCCTGGGATAGAGGCGAGGGACAACACCATCAGGGCGGTTACTTTGTCCACATATGCCAAATTAAATAAGATCCCATCCGTGCTTATAGCGATGGATGCCGAAAAGGCATTTGACTGCATAAACTGGAAATTCCTAAAGGAAACATTAATATTCCAAGAATTCGGCCCTAACATGATAAACCGGATATTTAGTTTATATACACACCCTTCAGCAAAAGTGAAAGCTAATGGAATGCTATCAGACGCATTATCTATTTGCAACGGCACAAGACAGGGCTGTCCCCTCTCGCCCCCTTCTGTTTATTCTCACCATGGAAGTTTTGGCCGCACACGTCAGACAGGACCCTGAAATAGAAGGAATCCCCATTGGCCCGCACAATTTCAAAATAGCCATGTATGCGGACGACATTCTATTCACAATCTCCAACCCTCACTTCTCCATCCCAAAAGTACTTGAGCAACTAAATAAATATATATCTCCCGCTAGCCTCTTTCCAATCTATAAAACATATTTGCCCTTTAAACTTACAAGAGAAATCTCTAAAATACCTCGGTATCCAACTTTCATCTAACATCTCACAGCTCTTTGACGAAAACTATTTGACACTCTCTCGTAGAATACAGTTAGATTTACACATGTGGGCAGCAAAACCGATCATGTGGTAGGGAAGAACATTGTGTTTAAGATGACAACCTTGCCCAGGGTCTTGTACCTGTTCCAGACTCTCCCCATCCCTTGACCCAAATGGTTTGTAACGGAACTACAAAAACACATCAATCTATTCATCTGGGGAAAGATCAAACCCACGGTCCGTAAGGACAATTTATACAGAGCATACGGAAATTGAGTGCTGGGTCTACCGTGTATTGCAGATTACCTAGACGCCATAACCCTGCAGAGGTTGATAGATTGGCATAGATCCAAAGATTCTAAAGCTTGGGTGGCGATAGACTCCCACATTCTTAGGGCATCAGAGGTAGGGGCACTCTGTTGGATCTCTAGGGACCTCAGACAGCTCCAATGTGCAGAGTTAGAGATACATCACTGTGTGTTCGAGTCCTGGGATTCGATTTTACAGAGAAGGAAACATATTTTGAGCGCCCGCTCTCCCATGTTCCCAATACCCAGGAACGCAGAACTGATAAGAGGTTTAGACAGGGGCCAAAGGAGACTGACGGAATGGGACTACACCACTGCATTATGGGAATTTACCACACAAGGGAAACTGAAGAGTAGAGAGGACTTAGTAGACGTAGCGGAGGGTAGATACTCTAGTTGGCTGAAATACTCTCAATTAGCTCACTTCATTCACACCTCCCCATACAGACAAGACTACTTAAGAGAGCCTTCACCATTTGAGAGCTACTGTGCAAATCGGGTGACACAATACATTCTCTGTCATTGGCGAGGAAATTAATACAGACGGACCATATGAAACAGCTCCCCTCCTATACATTCAATTGGCAGACCGAATTAGAGACTGAAATACCAAGGGAAGAATGGCACAAAATATTTTTACAGACAAAGAGGGTATCAACATCACCCCAATCATTGGAAATCAACTTTAAAGTCTTAATGCGCTGGTAGCTCACCCCCGCTAGATTGCAATCTATCTATCCAGGGACATCGGGAAAGTGTTGGCGAGGGTGTGATGGAAGGGGTAACTACTTCCATATGTGGTTTACCTTCCCTTGGCTTTGATGGACAGTATACTTGAAATGTGTTATTGTTTAAAAAGATAGATTATATTTTTATTACCCATTCCCCAGTCTTGCATAACCAATAATGTTATAATAATACACTTTTTACCTCTGTGATTAACTTGTATCTAAGCCTCTGTAGACTGCCTCCTTATCTCAGTGCTTTTTACATTTTAACCAATTAGTGCTGGATCCTGCATAACTCCACTGGAGTGAGCACACTTTTATCTCTATGACACACATTACCTAGCTCTGTCTGGCTGTAAAAAGCTAATAAAATGCACTGAGATGAGAGGTTGCCTGCAGGGGCTTAGAAACAGAGAGAGATTTAGAGGTTATAAATTATATTAATATAACAATGTTGGTTGGGCAAAGCTGTGCAATGGGTAGTAAAAGTTGTTATCTATCCATTTAAAATTCCAATGCTTTATCTGAATAAGGGAAAAATTGGGTTTTATGTCCCAGATATGTCAGATGGGGGCTGCCAGCGGCATTCTGCTCTTTTAGGAGTGGGATTTTTTCTTTTGAAAGTGCAACACACTAAGAACTGGTGGTAAAAACATTTATCTCCATTAATGTCTATGTAGAATTTTTATGTTACCACCAGTTTTCAAAATTGCCTTTATTTAGGAATATGTTTATAGATTAGTTTTATTTTTTTATGTATAAAATCTTACTTAAAATACACGATAGAAACTGTAGTTATTTCATGTTCCTGCAATAGCTTATTTAATTGAAAGAGACCATATTTCTGTAATACTGTTTTTCAAACAAGCTTTTAGCTCTGACCCTTTTCTGATGAAAAATGTTGACAAAAGCTTTTGAAGTGACATGCACTAAGCAAATGGCAGGGGTTTACAATGACCGCCATGAGTCACCGGAAATCACTTTGCTAATCAGTAAATAACTAGTTCAGCATGAATGCTGAGCTGTATCTGTGTACATACTCTCTCCATAATATGAAGAGCTATTTTCCTGAAATAAAGATGAGCTAGCACAGTGATTTTTAACCTTTTTTTTGCTGTGGCACACTTTTTTTACATTAAAAAATCCTGTGGCACACCACCATCCCAAAATTTAAAAAAATCACACATTGTAGCCTAATACCGCATATATATATATACACATACACACAAACACACACATACTGTAGGTATTGTGCTGTTATGCCATGCCTCCTACAAACTACCCCTGCACTGGGAGTAAAAAAACAAGCAAAGTTTAAAAAATATGTCACACTGTTGTCAGTCTGCCGTGGCACACCTGAGGATCTCTCACGGCACACTGGTTGAAAAACACTGGGCTAGCATGTTCATTAGTGACAGATCAGTGAATGGTGTGTTAGTCACACCTACAGTGATTATGAGTAAGCCTCCTCTCAGGTAATTCAATAATTAACAAATACACAATAAAAAGACAATGGAATAGCACTTACTTTAAATATGAAACAAAAAGAAGAATATTTTCTGGTAAATTTCAAAGTTAAAGGGCCATGATACCCAAATGTTGAAACACTTGAAAGTGATGCAGCATGGCAGTAAAAAGCTGACTAGAAAATATCACCTGAACATCTCTATGTAAAAAAGGAAGATATTTCACCTCAAAATGTCCTAAGTATTCACGCCCCATTGTAAAGGACTTAAAGCAGCAAATCAGTATGCCTGTCCCGGGATCTGCAAGGGAGCGTGCCTCATGCACACTCATGTTATTTCTCTATTCAGTTTAAGGAAGTTTACTATGAAATCTCATGAGATCACAGTAAAATAGTTCATGACCTCAGCACTGCGGATGCTGATTGGCTGCTGTTCATTTCTACCTTCTTTTATTTTTACCTGCAGCCGGGCAGTAACTTAAAGATAACTTTTTACACAGCACTTACTCTGATGAGTTGAGGAACTTGTGAGATATTTTCCTTTTTTGCATAGAAATTATCAGGTGATATTTTCCTGTCAACTTTTTACAGTTATGCTGCATCACTTTCAAGTGATTTAGCATATGTGGCGGCCATCAGCCAATTATAAAATCCATTTAAACTGTGCACTTTTGCACATGCTCAGAAGGAGCTGGAGCTTCAGAAACTGTGCATAGAAAAAGAATGTGCATGTTTTGATAATGGAAGTATATTGGAAAGTTTTGTTTTTTTTAATTGTTTTTTTTTTTCTATCTGAATCATCAAACTATAATTTTGACTTTAGTAGCCCTTAAACAAAACATTGAGCCTGTGACACTCTCTGCAAACTGTATGTCAGGGTACCTGTGAAGTAGCATTAAATAAACTACAAATGTATCACAATTTAATATTTGCAGCACAGGGAGAACGATGTGCCCCATAAATGTGTGGCACGTAACCTACTGAATAAAGTTAATTTTGTGTCTTAACTGTCCCTTCAAAAGCCATAATTTCCTTAATATGCCTGTGTTCTCAGACCCCTTTCTCAGGCGGAGATCCTCTAGCAGGCAGGAAGCCCATGTATGGGTATATACCTTTGAGATTCCAGCATTCTAATCTCTATCTCATCAAGCCTCAAAAGGATATTCCAGACACTCCGTCTCCACTCACTGTATGGTGTCATCTATTTGACAATCTATCCTTTTAAATTACCTTTTATGACTCATCCTGTCTCAAACTATAAATTCTGTTCTTTCTCAAAATCACTTTTACAAATTCCTTTAAGTGATTGTTTTAAGTTAATTAGAGCAAATGTTTTACTGTCCTCACTTGTGTGTTTAGAATAACTTTGCATACTAAGTGGGGGGAGAATTAAACATGAGTGAAATCAGTTTTTCTGAATGAAATGAATCATTTTCTACTGACTAGCCAAATATATGATCAAATATATATATATATATATATATATATATTAAGTTTAAAATATATGATTAAAATATATACATTTATTAACCTCACATATACCTTGACATGGAGGACTGAAAGGCCAGACAGGTGGACGCAAGCTTCCTGCGCCGCTGATCTGTGAGAAATATTCTCATGGACATAGAGTATATTATCGTGCCCAGGAACTCCACCCTGTTGCTGGGAACCAGGGAAATCTTTCCTGAATTGATCTTCCAACCGTGAGATTGGAGCAGAAGAAGAAGAGCCCTCGAATGATCCTCTGCGAGGCTGAGTGACGGCGCCTGAACCAGGATGTCATCCAGGTAGCTCGCCAGCACAATGCCCCTGAATCTGGCCACTGCAAGCAGCACCCCCAGAACCTTCGTGAAGACTCTTGGGGCCGTCGCCAGACCAAAAAGAAAGGGCCACAAACTGGAAGTGTCGGTCAAGAAATGCAAATCTTAGGAACCTGAAGTGGTCCCTGTGGATTGGTACATGAAGGTAAGCGTCCTTCAAGTCTATAGTTGTCATGAACTGTCCCTCTTGAACTAAGGGCAGAATAGATCTGATCATTTCCATTTTGAACAATGGAACACTCAGAAACTTGTTTAAACACTTGAGGTCCAGAATTGGACGGAACATGCCCTCCTTCTTTGGAACCACAAAAAGGTTGGAATAGTACCCCAGACCCCTTTCTGCTAGGGGTACTGGTACGATAACCCTGAGAGAAGAGAGATCTCTCACACACTCTAGAAAGGCCTCTCTCTTCTCTGGTCTTGAAGACAGGTTTGACAGGAGGAATCTGCCCTCGGGTGGATGGGAGCTGAACTCTATCCTGTAACCCTAGGAGACCACTTCTAGAACCCAAGGGTCCTTAACGTCTAACCAAGCGTCTTAGAATAAAGATAATCTGCCCCCTACATGATTCGGAGACCGGTCGGGGGCCGCCCCTTCATGCCGATTTCATCTCAGCGGGCTTCTTGCTCTACTTGGACTTATTCTAAGATTGAGCCGGCTTCTAAGATCCCTTCGACTGGTCCGCCTTTGTGGCGGATTGCTGGCGATGGGCCTTGTCCGCACAAAAGGGACGAAAAGTAGATCCTTTAGGCTTAGCCTTTTTATCCTGCGGTGGGAAAGCTCCCTTGCCTCCCGTAACCGTGGATATAATTGAATCCAATCCTGGACCGAACAGGATCATTCCTTGATAAGGCAGGGACAACAGCCTCGCCATAGAGGTCATGTCCGCAGACCAAGACTTTAGCCACAGAGCCCTGCGCGCTAAAACAGAAAACCTGACACCTTAGCATTCAGGCGAATAATTTGCATATTGGCATCACAGATGAAAGAATTGGCGATCTTCAGCGCCTTAATCTTCTCCTGTATCTCGTCAATGGATGTCTCCCCATCAACCATTTAACACAGGGATTCATATCAATATGTTGAAGCCCCAGCGACCGCGGCAATGGCTGCTGCTGGCTAAAAAACAAACCCTGTATGCTGAAACATCTTCTCAACATGTTTTCTAGCTTTTTATCCATGGGCTCCTTAAACAACGAACTATCCTCAATGGTAATAGTCGTCCGCTTCGCGAGCGTAGAGATAGCCCAATCCACCTTAGGGATGGTCCCCCACAGCTCAAGCTGAGAGTCCGGAACGGGGAACAGTTTTTTTAAAAGAAGAAAGGGAAAAGGAGGAACCTAATCGCTTCCATTCATTCTTAATAATATTAGCCATCTTAATGGGAACCGGGAAAGACTGAGGTACTACCCTGTCCTCGTATACCTTGTCAAGCTTAGGAATCACAGATTCCTCCGGTATCTTAGGTTCCGGAACCTCCAGAGTAGCAAGCACCTGCCATAGCAACGCAAATTCTCCATCCTAAACCTATAACCAGGCGCTGCATGTGCAATCGGAGATAAATGTAGGGAACGCACCTCCCGGGACGAAGAACCCTCAGAGGTCGATGGCTCAGTAGTACTAGACATCCGTTTACATTTAGATGTTGTAACTTTATTAAGGCATGTGGTACATAGTTGAGCAGGCTGATCTACCAGAACATCCTCACAATAAACACTGGAATGAGACTTTATTAAGGAAGGAGAGCCTTCCAGCGCGTCAGAGTCCCCCATCGCTTGTGCGCTTGGTTAGACTAACTTTATTTATTAAAAAGGCACCTTTATACCACCAATGGTCGGGGCACTTACCACCTCCTAGGACCCGGACTACAGAAACCGCTATGTCTCCTGCGCCACAGATCAACGAGAAGGATAGATAGCCACACCCAATCACATGGAATGGCTGGCAGGACCGCCCCTGCACTAGGGAAAAATGCGCCAAAAAATGGCCATGCAAATCTTCCGCAAGTAACCTGAAAGTTCCGCACAGAGCCTCATCTCGCACATAACGCAGCAATGACACAATAAACAATATCATGTATACACTCTGCCATCCTCCTGTGACGAAAGGCAAAGAATGACTGGGGGATGAGGGGACTGGGGGATGAGGGAAGTGGGGGAGCTATTTAAGCCTTTGGCTGGGGTGTCTTTGCCTCCTCCAGGTCGCCAGGTTTTTAATTCCCAATAGTAATGAATGAAGTCATAGACTCTCCTCCCCTTTAGATGGAAAGAGCTGTTATCTTTAGGGCAATGCCCTACAAAAGGCCCTTGGTAATTTATTATAGATTAGGGTTTTTTATTTTGGGGTGGGTTTTTTATTTTTTTAAAAGGGTATTAGAATAGGAATAGTTTTTATTATTTTGGATGACTTAGTTTGTTATTTATTGTAATGGTAGGGTTTTTTATTTTTTGTAATTTTAGTGCTTTTTATTTTTTGTAATGGTATGTTTTAGTGTAAGGCAGCTTAGGTTTTATTTCACAGGTAAGTTTGTATTTATTTTAACTAGGTAGTTAGTAAATAGTTAATAACTATTTACTAACTAGTCTACCTAGTTAAAATAAATACAAACTTACCTGTGAAATAAAACCTAAGTTAGCTACAATATAACTATTAGTTTTTATTTTAGCTAGCTTAGGTTTTATTTTACAGGTACTATGTATTTAGTTTTAAATAGGTATTATTTAGTTAATAATTGTAACTTTAATTTAGCTCTGTTTTAATTATGTTAAAGTTAGGGGGTGTTAGGTTTAGGGTTACGGTTAGGTTAGTTTAACCCCTTAATGACCACAATGTACCCTTTATGTCACTGGTCGTTAAGGGGTATTTCAGGACATAATAGCACAAGTCTAGCAAGAACACACTATTAATGCCCTCCCTCCAGAAGGCTTTGTGGAATAGAGCAGTCTCAACGCTGGTGGCAAGACCGCGCTATAAAACAATCAAGTCCCAAAAAAGGCCAGCGACATACAGGGTACGTCGCTGGTCCTTAAGGGGTTAATTTAGGTTGTTGCAATGTGGGGGGCTGGCAGTTTAGGGGTTAATAGGTTTATTTAGTGGTAGTGATGTGGGAGGCCAGAGGTTTATGTGTTAATAGCTTTATTTAGTGGTGGTGATGTAGGGAGAGGCGGAATATGGGT
This sequence comes from Bombina bombina, assembly GCF_027579735.1. NCBI lineage: Eukaryota > Metazoa > Chordata > Amphibia > Anura > Bombinatoridae > Bombina > Bombina bombina. The sequence continues at coordinate 1,094,212,788 of NC_069502.1, forward strand.
TAATAGATTTATTATAGAGTGGGTGATGTTAGGGTGCGAGGGAATGGGGTTAATAACTTTAGTATAGTGGCAACGATATCGGGAGCAGCAGATTAGGGGTTAATAGATTTATTTAGGTGGTGGCAATATCGGGAGCGGCAGATTAGGGGCTAATAACATTATGTAGGTGTCGGGGACAGCAGATTAGGGGTGTTTAGACTTAGGGTTTATGTTAGGTTTAAACGTTAGTTTTCTTTCCCCATAGATATCAATGGGGCTGTGTTACGGAGCTTTTCATTCCACAATCGCAGGTGTTAGGTTTTTTTCTACCACTCTCTCCCCATTGATGTCTATGGGGAAAGCGTGCACGAGCACGTCAAATCAGCTCTTGTATTTTGTGCGGTATGAAGCTCAACACAACCATATCACACACACAATCCGGCTGTTTCAAAACTTGTAATGGCTGCGCTATAGAGGGTTAAATAACGCAACTTTTGTTGCGTTCGTTAAATTCCCTATAGCGTGCATAACTAGTAATCTAGCCGATTGTTAATAACCCCTAATCCGCCATCCACCCACCTAAAACACCAACCCCCACAACACAATCTACCTAATAAAGTTATAAAGCCCCATAACACCAACCCCCCCATAACGCAAAGTACCTATTAACACAACCCCTAATCTGCCATCCACCCACAATGCAAAATATCAATCTAATAACAAAGCCCCCTAACCTAACATCCCCTAAGTTAACCCCAATTAAACTACAATTACATAAAATAAAACAAGACTACCTTAAAAAATATTTTAAAATTACACAAAATAAAAAAATCCTATCTTTACATGAAAATAAAAAACATACACCTAGATTACGAGTCTTGCATTAGGGTTAAAAAGCAGCGTTGAGAGGTCCCAGCGCTGCTTTTTAACGCCCGCTGGTATTACGAGTCTTGCAGGTACAGGTGTACCGCTCACTTTTTTGGCCAGACTCGGAAATACCGCAAATCCACTTACGTCAATTGCGTATCCTCTTTTTTTCAATGGGACTTGCATAGCGCCGGTATTAAGAGTCTGACAAAAAGTGAGTAGTACAGCCTCTCCTGTCAAGCCTGATACCATATTTTAAAGTCAGTAGTTAAGAGTTTTACACTACAACGCCGTAGCATAAAACTCTTAACTAAAGTGCTAAAAAGTACACTAACACCCATAAACTACCTATTAACCCCTAAACCGAGGCCCCCTACATCACAAACACTAAAATAAATGTTTTAACCCCTAATCTGCCGAACCGGACATCGCCGCCACTATAATAAACATATTAACCACTAAACCGCCGCACTCCCACATCACAAACACTAGTTAAATATTATTAACCCCTAATCTGCCGGCCCTAACATCGCCGACACCTACCTACATTTATTAACCCCTTATCTACCGCCCCCAACGTCGCCGCCACTATATTAAATGTATTAACCCCTAAACCTAAGTCTAACCCTAACCCTAACCCCCCCTAACTTAAATATAATTTTAAAAAATCTAAATAAAATTACTATCATTAAATACATTATTCCTATTTAAAACTAAATACTTACCTATAAAACAAACCCTAAGCTAGCTACAATATAACTAATAGTTACATTGTATCTAGCTTAGAGTTTATTTTTATTTTACAGGCAAGTTTGTATTTATTTTAACTAGTTACAATAGTTATTAACTATTTAATAACTAGTTAAAATAAAGACAAATTTACCTGTAAAATGAAACCTAACCTATGTTACAATAACAGCTAATACTACACTACAATTAAATGAATTACCTAAACTAAATACAATTAATTACAATTAAATAAAATTATCTAAAGTACGGGAAAAAAAACTAAATTACAGAAAATAATAAAGTAATTACAAGATTTTTGAACTAATTACACCTAACCTAATCCCCCTAATAAAATAAAAAAGCCCCCCAAAATAAAAAAGCCCTACCCTACACTAAATTACAAATAGCCCTTAAAAGGGCCTTTTGCGGGGCATTGCCCCAAAGTAATCAGCTCTTTTACCTGTAAAAAAAAAAAAGTACAAATACCTCCCCAACATTAAAACCCACCACCCACACAACCAACCCTACTCTAAAACCCACCCAATCCCCCCTTAAAAAACCTAACACTAACCTCCTGAAGATCACCCTACCGTGAGACGTCTTCACCCAACCGGGCAGAAGTGGTCCTCCAGACGGGCAGAAGTCTTCATCCAAGCTGGGCAGAAGAGGTCCTCCAGACGGGCAGAAGTCTTCATCCAGACGGCAGATTGCATCAGCCAATAGGATTTTTTCTACCTCAATTCCGATTGGCTGATAGAATTCTATCAGCTAATCGGAATTAAAGGGATGCCATCTTGGATGACGTCATTTAAAGGAACCTTCATTCAGTCGTCGGACGAAGAAAGAAGAGGATGCTCCGCGTCGGATGTCTTGAAGATGGACCCGCTCCACGCCAGATGGATGAAGATAGAAGATGCCGTCTGGAGCACCTCTTCTGCCCATCTTGGATGAAGACTTCTGCCCGTCTGGAGGACCACTTCTGCCCGGTTGGGTGAAGACGTCTCACGGTAGGGTGATCTTCAAGGGGTTAGTGTTAATTTTTTAAGGGGGGATTGGGTGGGTTTTAGAGTAGGGTTGGTTGTGTGGGTGGTGGGTTTTAATGTTGGGGGGGAATTGTATTTTTTTTACAGGTAAAAGAGCTGATTACTTTGGGGCAATGCCCCGCAAAAGGCCCTTTTAAGGGCTATTTGTAATTTAGTGTAGGGTAGGGCTTTGTTTATTTTGGGGGGCTTTTTTATTTTGTTAGGGGGATTAGAGTAGGTGTAATTAGTTTAAAAATCTTGTAATTATTTTATTATTTTCTGTAATTTAGTGTGGTTTTTTTTTCGTACTTTAGATAATTTTTTTAAATTGTAATGAATTCTATTTAGTTTAGGTAATTTATTTAATTATAGTGTAGTGTTAGGTGTAATTGTAACTTAGGTTCGGTTTTATTTTACAGGTAAATTTGTCTTTATTTTAACTAGGTAGTTATTAAATAGTTAATAACTATTTAATAACTATTGTACCTAGTTAAAATAAATACAAAGTTGCCTGTAAAATAAAAATAAACCCTAAGATAGCTACAATGTAACTATTAGTTATATTGTAGCTAGCTTAGGGTTTATTTTATAGGTAAGTATTTAGTTTTAAATAGGAATTATTTAGTTAATTGTAGTAATTTTATTTAGATTTATTTAAATTATATTTAAGTTAGGGTTAGGGTTAGACTTAGGTTTAGGGGTTAATAACTTTATTATAGTGGTGGCGACGTTGTGGGCGGCAGATTAGGGGTTAATAAATGTAGTTAGGTTGCGGCAACATTGGGGGCGGCAGATTAGGGGTTAATAAATATAATATAGGGTTCAGCGATGTTGGGGGCGGCAGATTAGGGGTTCATAAGTATAATGTAGGTGGCGGTGGTGTCCGGAGCGGAAGATTAGGGGTTAATAATATAATGCAGTTGTCGGCGATGTCAGGGGTGGCAGATTAGGGGTTAATAAGTGTAAGATTAGGGGTGTTTAGACTCGGGGTTCATGTTAGGGTGTTAGGTGTAGACATAAAAAGTATTTCCCCATAGGAATCAATGGGGCTGCGTTAGGAGCTTTACGCTGCTTTTTTTGCAGGTGTAAGGTTTTTTTCAGCCAGCTCTCCCCCATTGATTCCTATGGGGAAATCGTGCACGAGCACGTTCAACCAGCTCACTGCTACCGTAAGCAGTGCTGGTATTGAGGTGATATGTGTAGCAAAATTTTGCTCTTTGCTCACTTTTTTGCGGCTAATGCCGGGTTTCTAAAAACCTGTAATACCAGCGCTGTCTGCAAGTGAGCGGTGAGCATAAACTGCTCGTTAGCACCGCACCCCTCCTAATGCAAAACTCGTAATCTAGGTGTTAAGATTTCATAAAAATAAAAATCTTAAGATTACAAAAATAAACAAATCTAAGATTGCTGAAAAAAATAAACAAAATTATCCAAAATAAAAAAAATTAAACCTAATCTAATACCCCTATAAAAACAAAAAAGCCACCCCAAATTAAAAAAACCCTAAGCTAACACACTAAACTACCAATAGCCCTTAAAAAGCCTTTTGTAGGGCATTGCCCTAAAGTGACCAGCTGTTTTTCTTAAAAAATACAAATTACCCCCTAACAGTAAAACCCCCCAAAATAAAAGACCTAACTGTAAAAAAAAACTAATCTAACCATTTGTATGGACATTGCCTTAAAAGGGCAATCAGCTCTTTTACTGCCCATTAAAACAAATAAAAAGCCCTAATCTATAAAAAAAAAACACCTACCCCCCCCCCCCCAAAAAAAAACTAACACTAACCCCGAAATAGGTACTCACCATTCCTGAAGTCCGGCGGTGAAGGTCTTCTTCCAGACGGCTCCATCTTTAATCTTCATCCCGGTGTTGTGGAGCAGAGGCGGCGCCATCTTCATCTTCATCCAGGTGTCGCGGAGGCGGAGACGAATCGGCAGCTCATTCATCTGACGTGGAGGCTCCTCTTCATGCAATCGTCCACCGCACACTGAAGATTGAATGTGAGGTACCCGTTATATATCGGGGTACCTTGCATTCCTATTGGCTGAAGTTTTCAAATCAGCCAATAGGATGAGAGCTACTTACATCCTATTGGCTGCTTTGAACAGGTGTATTGTCTATAGTACAGTATGCAAATATTTTTCTGTTATATTTTATTTAACAATAGAAAACTCCAACAGTGTGTCTCATGGTAGATGCAGGGGAATCTATGTATTTATCTTTTTCTTCAAGGTACAGCAGATATAAAAAGATATGTGTTAAAGAAGACTATAGCATGTTTCTGTTATAATAAATATGTCTCTGTATGATATTGTATGATTTATGTAAACACCCTGTGTGGTGCTTTAAAGAAAGATAGTATAATATGTACCCAATGTTGGCTATAAATAAAAGTAAAAAAAAAAAAAGTTATTTTAAAATGAATTTTGTTTCTGGTCACTTTGAAATGGCTGTCAAGCTCCGCCCACTGATGACATCAAGATCTGGGCTGCATCTAGGCACTCTGCTGAATAGCACTGACACTCTGTTAAATCCAACTAGTGAGCCTTTTATGATTGGACACCATAAGCTGCCTAAATCGTGATGTCATCAGTGGGTGGAGCGTGGCAGCCAGTTCAAAGTGGCCAAAAACAATATTCATTTTAAAATAAGGTTTTTTACGGTTCCTGCTGCATGATATAGCAGGAGGCTATTTGCAGCTTAATCTAAAATAAGACTTTAAGATGACTAGTCCCTTTAAATGTCCCAGGACATACTTGAAAACGAGAGAAATCTCAATGTATCCTTCCTGGTAAAATATTTTATAAATAAAATGTCTAAGGTAAGACTTTAAGATGCCTAAGGTGTAGACCGTCCCTTTAAATAAGGCACTCACAACACATTTCTCACCGAGCTAGCTTCATGCTTATGCAAAATAAAGTGAAAGCACTTGTTTACGATTCATTCCTGCATTTGTTTTCCTGGTCTAAGGAACAACTGTATCCTGTTTATGAAGAGTTGATAGATATCTGAAAATGCTTTTTGTTTTGGGTCTTAGCCTTGCAAAATTTGTAATGATCACAGGGAGTCATTTGTAAAGATCTAATCCTATTCTACATTTAGTCTATATTATTATTATTATATTATCATTGTTATTTTATTATCAATATTTTTAATTTTTGTCATCATCTTATACTACATTTCACATAAAAATATTTTCCAAACAGATGTTATTAAACGCTTGAATAGTTTACATACAAGCAGTGTTAAAGAAACAATGTACATTAAAATGTGTTTCCTTAAAGTTTTCCTAACTTGTTATACCAGATAAAGGGCCAGATTACAAGTGCAGCGCTAAATTTCGCTTTCAATAAAGCGATATTTGCTCTCCACTGTGAAATACCAGTGCACACTAATGGGAGCCTCGTTCTGATGCCGTCAGGGGGTAAGTAGCGCAGCGATGGCAGCTAATTGTAAATATATTTGTATATGCTTATATACATACTGTATATTCATGTGTTAATATGTGTATATACACATATTAACACACATATATATATTTTATATATATATATATATATATATATATATATATATATATGTATATATATATATATATATATATGTGTGTGTGTGTGTATATAAGCATATACATATAAATTAACTGGGAACACACAGTTTCCATAGACCGCAATGTAAAGGCACTTATCAGTGCTGTTTTTTTCTAACACCCCACACCCGCTCCCTTTAGACCCCCAAAACTGCTTTTTGCAGTTATTTTATTAAAAAATAAAGATTATTATTATTATCGGTTATTTGTAGAGCGCCAACAGATTCTGCAGCGCTATAAACAAATGCAGAGTACAACAAACCAATTATAGGGATCAAATGGGTAGAGGGCCCTGCCAAGAGTTGCACTGTTGTAGTCGGCTCTTAAGAAGGTGATCTACAAACAGCTGGACTCTTAGGCTTACATGCTAAGGGGGTTCAGGGGATAGCAATGGAGGAGAGGAACTGGTATAAAGAAAGGTTAGCGTAGGTTGTATGCATCCCTGAACAGTAGAGTCTTTAGGGAGCGCTTGAAGCTTTTAAAATTAGAAGAGAGTCTTGTGGAGCGAGGCAGAGAGTTCCACAAGATTGGAGCCAGTCTGGAGAAGTCCTGTAAACGGGAGTGTGATGAGGTGACAAGAGAGGAGGAGAGTAGGAGGTCGTGAGCAGAGCGAAGGGGACGGGAAGGAGAGTATCTGGAGACAAGGTCTGAGATATAGGGGGGAGCAGTGCAGTTGGGGGCTTTGTATGTCAGAATGAGAATTTTGTGTTTGATCCTAGAGGCAAGAGGAAGCCAGTGAAGGGATTGGCAGAGAAGTGCAGCAGATGAAGAGCGACGTGTAAGGAAGATGAGTCTGGCAGAGGCATTCATTATGGATTGTAAAGGAGCTAAGCGGCAGGTGGGGAGACCAGAGAGGACAGAGTTGCAGTAATCGAGGCAGGAAAGAATGAGAGAGTGGATTAAAATCTTAGTTGTATCTTGTGAAAGGAAGTGTCTAATTTTAGAGATGTTTTTAAGGTGGAAGTGGCAGGCTTTAGCCAAGGACTGAATGTGAGAAGTGAAAGAAAGATCTGAGTCAAATGTGACCCCGAGACATCGGGCATGCGGGGTAGGGGTAATGATGGAGTTGTCGATAGTTATAGAGGGATTGGGGGTGGAGAGTTTTGAAGAAGGGGGGAAAATAAGGAGCTCAGTTTTGGAGACATTTAGCTTGAGGTAGTGAGAGGACATCCAGTTAGAGATGTCAGAAAGACAGTTGGCGACACGGGTTAGCAAGGAAGGAGATAGGTCTGGTGCAGAGAAGTAGATTTGGGTGTCGTCGGCATACAAATGATATTGTAAACCGTGGGACTTTATTAGGGAACCTAGTGATGACGTGTAGATTGAGAAGAGAAGGGGACCGAGGACAGAGCCTTTCCGACAGAAAGTGGTGACGGGCAGAGGAGGCCCCAGAGAAGGCTACACTAAAGGTACGGTTTGACAGGTAGGAAGAGAGCCAAGAGAGGGCTGTGTCACAGATGCCGAAGGATTGAAGGGTTTGAAGCAAAAGAGGGTGGTCAACAGTATCAAAGGCTGCGGACAGATCAAGGAGGATAAGCAGAGAGAAGTGGCCTTTTGATTTTGCTGTAAGTAGGTCGTTGATAACCTTAACAATAGCTGTCTCTGTGGAGTGATGGGGACGAAATCCAGATTGCAGTGGGTCAAGGAGGGAGTTTATTGTAAGGAAATGGGATAGGCGTGCATAAACTAGTTTTTCGAGAAGCTTTGATGCAAGAGGGAGGAGGGAAATAGGGCGATAGTTGGATGGGGAGGTAGGATCAAGGGAAGGTTTTTTGAGGATAGGTGTGACCAGTGCATGTTTCAGCGATGAGGGAATATATACCGGTGCTGAGGGAGAGGTTGAAAGTGTGTGTGAGTATAGGGGTAAGGGTAGCAGAGAGGGAGGGGAGTAGCTGTGAGGGGATAGGGTCAAGGGGACAGGTAGTGAGGTGAGAGCGCAGTATAAGTGCCGAAACTTCTTCCTCAGTAACAGGGGAGAATGAGCTAAGTTTAGGGTTATGTGGGTTGTGGTTGATTGAGAACATTTGCTCTTGTGCTAACCCAACAACCTCAAAAAGCCGAACTTAGAATATTGCATGCAGGTTCACGCATTTTCTTATAGAAGTCAATGGAGAAAAACACCTTACTCTCATGCAAACATCATCGAGTATTCTTACTTATTCTTAACCTGACATGAAAATATGAATATTTCCCATTCCAATGTTCTTCACATACAATATGTTCTATTTATTCATAAATAAATATTTGTATATATATATATATATATATATATATATATATATATATATATATATGATGTTTTTTGTAGCATATTTATCTATACCTATATATACATGATTATATATAGGTATAGATATATATAGGAATATCTAGTTAGAAATACTTAGAACATATTCTGCATAGGAATGTCAAATATTTACACTATATAAATATACATATATATATATAAATATATATATATATATATATATATATATATATATATATATATATATATCAAGTGATGGTGTAAGTGCACTCTCACCAACTTATGCAACTTGTCAGGGTGCTGTAAGATAATAGATAAACTGTAGCAAAGAAGCACTCACTGAACGATTCCAACTGTGACAAAAGACTTTAATTCAAACGAGTGACGTTTCGGGACAATAGCAGTCCCTTCCTCTGACAAGCTAACAATGTGAAAAAGCAGGCCTTAAATAGGCTCCAAAAATATCCTCCCCATAAGTGTGACCAATCACGGTCAAGGTAACAAAACCTATCTTACCCAATAACAAATAGTAATCGATATTACAATAGTGCAAAACAAGTTAATCAAGTGAGTTAAAACATAGGACCCCGTGTTGCTAATAGAGTGGGGGGAATAATCACAGTCCAACCCTGTCTAATCAGCTGCTAAACGACTATAATCAAAGTAAAAAACGAAGTAAAAAAACGAAGTAAAAGAACAATATAACGTGAGGATCGTAATCCAACCAATCAGTGTGATCCCAGTCATGTAGATCGTAATTCTACCAATGGGCAGTCATCAGACTTGTGGGAATTATAATAGTGCCAATCAGCAGCCTAATAGCATTCTGTATCAGAAGCGTCATACCTCTACGCTTTCCAGATACGCCCACCTGTCCCTGACAATGTCTGTTGCCTATAGCAACACAGCAAAAAACATTTTGCTAAATCGGACCAAATCGCTGCTTGCCAGTTATGGACAGATGCAGCGATGCGCTCGCCATAGAAATCACAGCGACTTTCCTTCAGAGTTATTGTTAGTATTACCCATATCTGATAACAAAGGCATTACACAGCCAAACTAATGCTGTTAAAGAGATGGCGAGATCCGACCAATCAGCAGTATGTCCACACCCCCATGGGCGTAACAAGACCATCGCTATGTTATTGTCCGCCTCTATGACTCTATATCAGAGATGATGGGCTAACCTATTAAGATAATCACACTCATCTAAAAGTGACAAGCAGTTTCCATCCAGGACCACACACATAGACGGACAATGGCGAACATGGCTATATTAGTGTAACATTACCAATAAGTGTTAGTTGTTTATTTCATAACAACAAACTGTGATTCTAATACCTATCTGTTTCTACGGTCGCTGCATGCAGACTCCTATTCTGTGCATCAAACAACATCCTAAAAGTAAAGTGTAAACAGTGTAAACAGAAACAAATAAACCTATATATATATAAAGGGATACCTGTGTGCATAAAACCTATATGTATAAAACAACATATAAGCTATTCTATATCAATAGTGAATAATCACGAAAAAGTGAGATGTATATCACTGTCGGTTCCTTGTAAGGGCACCGCAAGCCTAGCATCTAACCATAATTGTGGCGCCGATTATGGGTTTGGTGTGAGGTAGACCACCCAAGCTAAAAAGCAACACGGGGTATACACAAAGTGAATACAATTAAAATTAAGATAATGTTAAAATTAATTCGTCCATATAATGGACACAATAATATCAACATGATGTTAAGAGAGCCACCTATGGATGTTACATAGGGGCAATATAGGACAGAGAAATCAGCATTGTCTTCGGTTACATTGTGCTTTTAAATCAGTCAACTGTATTCAGGGTCTGGAAAAAATAAAATTAAATTAAAATTAAAAATATAAATAAGATAAAAATAAAAATAAAAATAAATAAATAAAATAAGATGATAAATCTAAATAAATAAAAATAAAAATAATAATAGATAATAATAAATAAATAAATAATAAAATAAACTGAAATAAATAAATCAATAAATAAATCAAATAAATAAATAAATAAATAAATAAAATAAAATAAAATAACATAAAATAAAATAAAATAAATAAAAATAAAATAAAATAAAATAAACAAAAATAATAAATGTAAAATAAAGAAAATCGATGTTGATAAAGATGAATAAGATATAAAAGAACAAAGAAAAAAGGGGGAAGAAACTGAAGAAGAAGAAAAAAGCCAGTAGTAGATTAGACAGAAACAGCCACCATACAGAAGATGAAACCACATTAAGTAAAAATACGAAGGAATCAAGAAGTCAAGTTAGAAAGGAAAGAGAAATAGAGAAAAAATGAAGACTAAGAACTAATGGATCATGAGCTCTCATTGAAATGGACATCAATATTCATATAGCCTGGGTCTCAGCGTTCATAAATAACATTGCCATCCTGTGTGGGTGTTGAGACCCCTGGGACTGAGGGTACCAAGTTCATAGATCCACCTTGATTCTTTGCGGAGTAGCATGTTATCTCTGTCTCCCCCCCTCCGTGGGGTCGGTACGTGGTCGATCAGTCGAAATCTCAGATCGTTGACAGTGTGGCCTGCCTCCAGGAAGTGCCTTGCGACCGGTTGGTCTGCCTTTTTGTTTCTTATGGCCAAACGAATGCTGGACCTGTGATTGGCCATTCTCGTCCTTGCATCGTCGGTTGTTTTGCCAATGTAAAATTTCCCGCAAGGACAGTTCAAAAGGTATATTACGTATTGGGTGGTGCAAGTCAGATGGTACTTGATCTCGTATGACCTGTTGCTTTCAGGGTGACGAAAGTGGGAGCCAGTGATCATCCCACTACACGTCACACAGCTAATGCAGCGGTAGCACCCTTTCTTTTTCGTCCTCAGCCATGTCCTTGCACCCCCTTCTGGATTGACATCTGCTTTCACAAGATGATCCCTCAGATTTCTTCCTCGACGAAACCCTATCCTTGGTGCCTTCCAATTCTTGAAAGGCAGAGTATGGTCTGCTTCAATCAGTTTCCATTCTTCCTTAATCGTATGGGTTAGTGGTATAATATCTGGTGAATATGTGGTCACAAAGGTGAGTTGATCTCCTTGTTTAGATTGGGACTCTTCTCCTGGTTCACTCGTACATAACACACCTGATTTAATCTCTAGCAGATCCTTATGCTTATATCCTCTCTCCCTAAAGCGCTCTGTCATATCCTGTAGTTGTTCTTCGCACAATACCTCATTGGTATTATTTCTAATTACCCGTTGGTACTGGGCTTTAGGGATATTGTGTATAAGGCTAGGCTGGTGGCAGCTTCTGGCATGCAGTAATGAGTTTCGGTCCGTAGCTTTACGGAACAAAGTTGTACCCAATCCCCCATTCACCTTGAAGACCCTCACATCAAGGTAATCCACCGTGGAATGACTGATTGTGTGGGTAAATCTAATGGGACTTTCAAGTGTATTCAGATCCTCAATCCATTGTGTTAGGCTATCTTCTCCATCAGACCACACCAGGAACAGGTCGTCAATATAGCGACAGTAGTGCCTGATGTTAACGTTATTAAAGACCTTCATGATGGATGTCTCATAGAATGCCATAAACAGGTTGGCCAGCGATGGGGCCACATTGGACCCCATCGCTGTCCCTGAGATTTGTAGATAAAATGTGGAGTCAAAAAGGAAGTAGTTCTCCCTCAGGCATAATGAGAGGAGACAGATAATAACTTCTTCTGATGGGCCAATGTATGCTGCCTTCCTGAGTGCATGTGTAACTGCTGTGATGCCATCTTGATGTGGGATGACCGTGTAAAGGCTAGACACATCAAGAGTGACCAAAAGGTCTCCATCAGTGATGTCCTCCAACTTCTTGATGCCCATGATGAAGTCATTTGAATCCCGTATGTATGATGGCAGGGATTGCACCAAAGGCTGTAGGTAATGGTCAACAAATTGAGCTAGTGGTTGAAGTAGCGAACCCCTCGCTGAGACAATGGGTCTCCCGGGAGGGTTATAGGCATTCTTATGCACCTTCGGTAGAGTGTATAGCAGGGGGATTATTGGATGTTTCCGACTTAAGAAATTATAATCTTGTTGTGTGATAAGTGTCCTCTCTTTGAACTCCATTAGTATAGTGTCGATTTTCAGTTTAAGTTTCACAGTTGGATCGCCCCTGAGAGGTGTGTATGTCTTTTTATCAGACAGTTGTCCAAGAATCTCTTGCTTATAGTATGCGGTGTCCAGTAGGACTATCGCCCCACCTTTGTCCGCTGGGCGGATCACTACTGAGGTGTCTTCTTTCAAGGTTTTAAGAGCTGTCCTCTCACTCTTGGTGAGGTTATCTCTGATCCTCATTTTAGGTCTATCCTTGATGGATGTGGTAAGAAAATTTGTATAAGTATGGATAGTAGAGTTATTGGAAGAAGGATCAAATGAGCCCTTGGCTCTGAATTTACACTCTTGTTCTTGATCATAATTAAAGAATTCTCTGAGTCTTAAGTTCCTGCCAAACCTCTGGATGTCTATGTAGGCATCAAATTCATTGACTTGCATGGATGGCACAAAGGATAAACCCTTATTTAGTAAGCTCACTTCAGACTCAGTTAGAGTACGTGAACTGATGTTAATAACGTTATTCTCTATATTCTCCGTTGTTGGTGGCGGCGGGCAATGCCCCCCCCCCCGCCTCGTGTCGAGCAGCTTTACCTCCACTGGCAGCTCATCCAACAGCCAATCGTTTTTTAGGAAGAGGCGGAGGCCACACACGAGGCGGGGGGGGCATTGCCCGCCGCCACCAACAACGGAGAATATAGAGAATAACGTTATTAACATCAGTTCACGTACTCTAACTGAGTCTGAAGTGAGCTTACTAAATAAGGGATTATCCTTTGTGCCATCCATGCAAGTCAATGAATTTGATGCCTACATAGACATCCAGAGGTTTGGCAGGAACTTAAGACTCAGAGAATTCTTTAATTATGATCAAGAACAAGAGTGTAAATTCAGAGCCAAGGGCTCATTTGATCCTTCTTCCAATAACTCTACTATCCATACTTATACAAATTTTCTTACCACATCCATCAAGGATAGACCTAAAATGAGGATCAGAGATAACCTCACCAAGAGTGAGAGGACAGCTCTTAAAACCTTGAAAGAAGACACATCAGTAGTGATCCGCCCAGCGGACAAAGGTGGGGCGATAGTCCTACTGGACACCGCATACTATAAGCAAGAGATTCTTGGACAACTGTCTGATAAAAAGACATACACACCTCTCAGGGGCGATCCAACTGTGAAACTTAAACTGAAAATCGACACTATACTAATGGAGTTCAAAGAGAGGACACTTATCACACAACAAGATTATAATTTCTTAAGTCGGAAACATCCAATAATCCCCCTGCTATACACTCTACCGAAGGTGCATAAGAATGCCTATAACCCTCCCGGGAGACCCATTGTCTCAGCGAGGGGTTCGCTACTTCAACCACTAGCTCAATTTGTTGACCATTACCTACAGCCTTTGGTGCAATCCCTGCCATCATACATACAGGATTCAAATGACTTCATCATGGGCATCAAGAAGTTGGAGGACATCACTGATGGAGACCTTTTGGTCACTCTTGATGTGTCTAGCCTTTACACGGTCATCCCACATCAAGATGGCATCACAGCAGTTACACATGCACTCAGGAAGGCAGCATACATTGGCCCATCAGAAGAAGTTATTATCTGTCTCCTCTCATTATGCCTGAGGGAGAACTACTTCCTTTTTGACTCCACATTTTATCTACAAATCTCAGGGACAGCGATGGGGTCCAATGTGGCCCCATCGCTGGCCAACCTGTTTATGGCATTCTATGAGACATCCATCATGAAGGTCTTTAATAACGTTAACATCAGGCACTACTGTCGCTATATTGACGACCTGTTCCTGGTGTGGTCTGATGGAGAAGATAGCCTAACACAATGGATTGAGGATCTGAATACACTTGAAAGTCCCATTAGATTTACCCACACAATCAGTCATTCCACGGTGGATTACCTTGATGTGAGGGTCTTCAAGGTGAATGGGGGATTGGGTACAACTTTGTTCCGTAAAGCTACGGACCGAAACTCATTACTGCATGCCAGAAGCTGCCACCAGCCTAGCCTTATACACAATATCCCTAAAGCCCAGTACCAACGGGTAATTAGAAATAATACCAATGAGGTATTGTGCGAAGAACAACTACAGGATATGACAGAGCGCTTTAGGGAGAGAGGATATAAGCATAAGGATCTGCTAGAGATTAAATCAGGTGTGTTATGTACGAGTGAACCAGGAGAAGAGTCCCAATCTAAACAAGGAGATCAACTCACCTTTGTGACCACATATTCACCAGATATTATACCACTAACCCATACGATTAAGGAAGAATGGAAACTGATTGAAGCAGACCATACTCTGCCTTTCAAGAATTGGAAGGCACCAAGGATAGGGTTTCGTCGAGGAAGAAATCTGAGGGATCATCTTGTGAAAGCAGATGTCAATCCAGAATAGGGTGCAAGGACATGTCTGAGGACGAAAAAGAAAGGGTGCTACCGCTGCATTAGCTGTGTGACGTGTAGTGGGATGATCACTGGCTCCCACTTTCGTCACCCTGAAAGCAACAGGTCATACGAGATCAAGTACTATCTGACTTGCACCACCCAATACGTAATATACCTTTTGAACTGTCCTTGCGGGAAATTTTACATTGGCAAAACAACCGACGATGCAAGGACGAGAATGGCCAATCACAGGTCCAGCATTCGTTTGGCCATAAGAAACAAAAAGGCAGACCAACCGGTCGCAAGGCACTTCCTGGAGGCAGGCCACACTGTCAACGATCTGAGATTTCGACTGATCGACCACGTACCGACCCCACGGAGGGGGGGAGACAGAGATAACATGCTACTCCGCAAAGAATCAAGGTGGATCTATGAACTTGGTACCCTCAGTCCCAGGGGTCTCAACACCCACACAGGATGGCAATGTTATTTATGAACGCTGAGACCCAGGCTATATGAATATTGATGTCCATTTCAATGAGAGCTCATGATCCATTAGTTCTTAGTCTTCATTTTTTCTCTATTTCTCTTTCCTTTCTAACTTGACTTCTTGATTCCTTCGTATTTTTACTTAATGTGGTTTCATCTTCTGTATGGTGGCTGTTTCTGTCTAATCTACTACTGGCTTTTTTCTTCTTCTTCAGTTTCTTCCCCCTTTTTTCTTTGTTCTTTTATATCTTATTCATCTTTATCAACATCTATTTTCTTTATTTTACATTTATTATTTTTGTTTATTTTATTTTATTTTATTTTTATTTAGTTTATTTTATTTTATTTTATGTTATTTTATTTTATTTTCTTTATTTATTTATTTATTTATTTGATTTATTTATTGATTTATTTATTTCAGTTTATTTTATTATTTATTTATTTATTATCTATTATTATTTTTATTTTTATTTATTTAGATTTATCATCTTATTTTATTTATTTATTTTTATTTTTATTTTTATCTTATTTATATTTTTAATTTTAATTTAATTTTATTTTTTCCAGACCCTGAATACAGTTGACTGATTTAAAAGCACAATGTAACCGAAGACAATGCTGATTTCTCTGTCCTATATTGCCCCTATGTAACATCCATAGGTGGCTCTCTTAACATCATGTTGATATTATTGTGTCCATTATATGGACGAATTAATTTTAACATTATCTTAATTTTAATTGTATTCACTTTGTGTATACCCCGTGTTGCTTTTTAGCTTGGGTGGTCTACCTCACACCAAACCCATAATCGGCGCCACAATTATGGTTAGATGCTAGGCTTGCGGTGCCCTTACAAGGAACCGACAGTGATATACATCTCACTTTTTCGTGATTATTCACTATTGATATAGAATAGCTTATATGTTGTTTTATACATATAGGTTTTATGCACACAGGTATCCCTTTATATATATATAGGTTTATTTGTTTCTGTTTACACTGTTTACACTTTACTTTTAGGATGTTGTTTGATGCACAGAATAGGAGTCTGCATGCAGCGACCGTAGAAACAGATAGGTATTAGAATCACAGTTTGTTGTTATGAAATAAACAACTAACACTTATTGGTAATGTTACACTAATATAGCCATGTTCGCCATTGTCCGTCTATGTGTGTGGTCCTGGATGGAAACTTCTTGTCACTTTTAGATGAGTGTGATTATCTTAATAGGTTAGCCCATCATCTCTGATATAGAGTCATAGAGGCGGACAATAACATAGCGATGGTCTTGTTACGCCCATGGGGGTGTGGACATACTGCTGATTGGTCGGATCTCGCCATCTCTTTAACAGCATTAGTTTGGCTGTGTAATGCCTTTGTTATCAGATATGGGTAATACTAACAATAACTCTGAAGGAAAGTCGCTGTGATTTCTATGGCGAGCGCATCGCTGCATCTGTCCATAACTGGCAAGCAGCGATTTGGTCCGATTTAGCAAAATGTTTTTTGCTGTGTTGCTATAGGCAACAGACATTGTCAGGGACAGGTGGGCGTATCTGGAAAGCGTAGAGGTATGACGCTTCTGATACAGAATGCTATTAGGCTGCTGATTGGCACTATTATAATTCCCACAAGTCTGATGACTGCCCATTGGTAGAATTACGATCTACATGACTGGGATCACACTGATTGGTTGGATTACGATCCTCACGTTATATTGTTCTTTTACTTCGTTTTTTTACTTCGTTTTTTACTTTGATTATAGTCGTTTAGCAGCTGATTAGACAGGGTTGGACTGTGATTATTCCCCCCACTCTATTAGCAACACGGGGTCCTATGTTTTAACTCACTTGATTAACTTGTTTTGCACTATTGTAATATCGATTACTATTTGTTATTGGGTAAGATAGGTTTTGTTACCTTGACCGTGATTGGTCACACTTATGGGGAGGGTATTTTTGGAGCCTATTTAAGGCCTGCTTTTTCACATTGTTAGCTTGTCAGAGGAAGGGACTGCTATTGTCCCGAAACGTCACTCGTTTGAATTAAAGTCTTTTGTCACAGTTGGAATCGTTCAGTGAGTGCTTCTTTGCTACAGTTTATATATATATATATATACTATAAAACTTCAATAAATATGAATATTGCATACATATGATTTTACGTGTTTTCATTTACTTAAATTGACACTGTACCCAAAAAAAATCTTTGTTGATTGAGATACAGCATGCAATTTTAAGCAACTTTCTAATTTACTCCTATTATCAAATTTTCTTCATTCTCTTGGTATCTTTATTTGAAATGCAAAAATGTAAGTTTAGATGCCGGCCCATTTTTGGTGAACAACCTGGGTTGTTCTTGCTGATTGGTGGATAAATTCACCCACCAATAAACAAGTGCTGTCCAGAGTCCTCAACCAAAAAATAGCTTAGATGCCTTCTTTTTCAAATATAGATAGCAAGAGAACGAAGGAAAATTGATAATAGGAGTAAATTAGAAAGTTGCTTAAAATTGCATGCTCTATCTGAATCACAAAAGAATAAATATTGGTTCAGTGTCCCTTTAACTACAAACGGCTCCAAATCTGTCTATGTATGTGTACATATGTATATATATGTCTGTAAATACATATATATATATATATATATATATATATATATATATATATATATATATATACATACATATACTGTACATCTTTAGACATGTATATGTATGTATCTCAATGTTAAAGCACTTTGGATGCCTTTTTCTTTTCTAACATAATTTGTATTGTTAGATGGTGTTATTATAAGTTTAACTATTCTTTGTAATATATTTTGATGTGTTTTGTGCAACTTTTTTGTTTTGCGAAACAGTTAACCAGAGCTCTGAAGTTGAAGTAATCACTCTAGCGTAAATCGCAATTGTGCTCAAGCGATTGCGTTTACTTTCAACTCGTAATATGATCGATAACCCTGATGAGTTCAAACGCCCGCGATAAACCCCTTATCACTCGGGTGCAAACGTTTGCGCTCCACTTGTAATCTGGCCCAATATTTTTTACTCTTGCTCCAGGCATGGGAAATTGTCCGCTCAGTAAACTCTGCAACATTTGATTGTAGGGCCCTCCGGTACACTACAGCAACCAGCAAGAACACAGGAGGTGCTATTTATCTTCCACACACAAAGATCATTCAAATTGCAAGTATAATACTGGGGCATTGTGGCTAAGAGGATTGTTACTTCTGAATAGTGGACAGTTCCAGTTTTATTTATCGTTGAGATTAAACAAGGGCCTCTGCTTTTTCTCTTTCTTGAGCATTTCAAGCTGGCACATTCATTCAATTTGTGGGCTGAACTGTATACTGCTTAAAACGTTTCTCCAGTATACTAAAAACCTACACAAAGCAGGCATTCTGTCACATAACATTTAGTTAGAAAGCTGAGAGGTGCATACCTTTATTACATGACTATAAAGAATCCCATTGCTTTGAATAATTAAAGAAGACACTTATTAATAAGGTCTATAAACAGGTTATAATCCTTAAACCCTAAACAGAAGAAATGTTATTCCTCTTATCCCTGATATTTTGCCCTCTGTTGCTGGATCTGCAATATTTATGCTGCTTGAGTTTTTCAAGGAAGATGATATAATTCTGATTGAGACATCATATGCCCGGCTTTTACTTTTATATTGTCGTATCTGAGAGATTTACACATTGCATTAATATATAATGGCATCCATATGAAAGTTGATAAGTATTTTCTTAGCTTCCCCTCGAGCGATGCAATCTCATTAGATGTAGAGAAAGAGTTCAACGTTCAACAGAGTTGAGTGGCCCCATCTATTTATCACTTTAGAAATGTTTGGGTTTAAAGGAGATTTCATAAAGTTGCCTACCAAATTGTATCACTGCCCTAAAGCATCCTTATTAGTTAATGTTGAAATATCCCCTCATTTGGAGTTAAAACTAGGTACCAGGCAGGGCTGTCAACTTTCCTCATTATTATTTGATCTGGTTAATGAACCATTGGCTTAACAACTGAGAAATGGTATGGAGGGGATTAGAATAAAAGACTCTGAAATTAAGCTATCTTTATATGTAGCTTGAGGTAGTGAGAGGACATCCAGTTAGAGATGTGAGAAAGACAGTTAGTGACACGGGTTAGCAAGGAAGGAGATAGGTCTGGTGCAGAGAAGTAGATTTGGGTGTCGTCGGCATACAAATGATATTGTAAACCATGGGACTTTATTAGGGAACCTAGTGATGACGTGTAGATTGAGAAGAAAAGGGGACCGAGGACAGAGCCTTGTGTCAAAGGCTGCGGACAGATCAAGGAGGATAAGCAGAGAGAAGTGGCATTTTGATTTTGCTGTAAGTAGGTCGTTGGTAACCTTAGCAATTGCTGTCTCTGTGGAGTGATGGGGACGAAATCCAGATTGCAATGGGTCAAGGAGGGAGTTTATTGTAAGGAAATGGGATAGGCGTGCATAAGCTAGTTTTTCGACAAGCTTTGATGCAAGAGGGAGGAGGGAAATAGGGTGGTAGTTGGATGGGGAGGTAGGATCAAGGGAAGGTTTTTTGAGGATAGGTGTGACCAGTGCATGTTTTAGCGATGAGGGAAATATACCGGTGCTGAGGGAGAGGTTGAAAGTGTGTGTAAGTATAGGGGTAAGGGTGGCAGGGAGGGAGGGGAGTAGCTGTGAGGGGATAGGGTCAAGGTAGTGAGGTGAGAGCGCAGTATAAGTGCCGAAACTTCTTCCTCAGTAACAGGGGAGAATGAGCTAAGTTTAAGGTTATGTGGGTTGTGGTTGATTAAGAGCATTTGAGGGGATGAGAGAATGGAATTATGTTGAGAGCTGATTTCATTTATGATGGAGTCGATTTTGTTATTGAAGTGGTTGGCAAAGTCTTGAGATGACAGAGAAGTTGTATTAGGAGGTGGGGGAGGGCGGAGAAGAGTATTGAAAGTGGAGAACAAACGTTTTGGGTTTGAAGAAAGATTAGAGATAAGAGTAGAGAAGTAGTGTTGCTTATGGAAATTAAGGGCAGAGTAGTAGGAGTTCAAGATAAATTTGTAATGTTGAAAATCAGCTGAACTCCTAGATTTTCTCCAGTGCCGCTCAGCAGTACGGGAACATCTGCGAAGGTATCGTGTCAGAGGAGTATGCCAGGGCTGAGGATGAGTGTTTGATTTCCGAGCTATGGTAAGAGGGGCAAGATTGTCAAGGACGGATGTAAGGGTGGAATTATAGTGGCAGATAGATTGGTCAGAAATATCCACACAGAAATGAGTGGCCCATAGTATTTTACCCTTTCAAAATACCAGTAACTTATTTAGAAAAGGTAAATGTATGAGATGACCACGTTGGCACAAGTTTATTTGCTACAAAAAGCTTTGGGCCAGGCTGAAGGATTTTAACCCTTTTAAAATATCTGATTCCTTTTTAGAAAAAAGGTAAAATATATGAGGTGACAAGGTTGTCACCAGTTTGTTTGCTTCAAAAAGCGTTGGGCCAGGGTGAGAGCATGTTTATTCTATGGAGAGGTTCATGCCCTGTATATATCCACAAAGAAGTGAGTGGTCCAAAGGATTTTAACCCTTTTAAAATACTAGTTACTTATTCAGAAATTTAAAAATATATGAGATGGCAACGTTGGCACCAATTTGTTTGCTATAAAAAGCGTTGGGCCAGGCTAAGAACATATTTATCCTATGAAGGGGCTCACTCCCGGTATATATCCGCACAGTAAAGAGTGGCCCAAAGTATTTTAAGCCATTTGAAATACTAGTTATTTATTTAGAAAAGGTCAAATATATGAAGTGGCAAGGTTGGCAATAGTTGTTTTTGCCATAGAAACCATTGGGCCAGGCTGAAAATATGTTTATCCAATGTAGGGCTTCACGCCGTGTATGTATTCACGCAGAAATTAATGGCTCAAAGGATTTTAATCCTTTTAAAATACCAGTTACTTATTCAGAAAAGGTAAAATATATGAAGTGTATATCAATGAGATAGGTATAGAACTGCCTTATTCATCAAATTATGGTTCCATCTATAACCCATACAGTCATATTCCTTAGGGGAGTACAGGGGTTGGTATGCAGTGTAATCCCAAAGAAAAAGAAAAAAGAAAACCACTATGTGGCACACACTTAAACACATAGGTAGATCCGCGGAAAGGGAGACAGAAATATAAAACAACTTTTACTGTCAAATATTAAAATACAAATATTGGAGCATCTGGATTAAACACACTACAATTGTCTATTCAAAATAAGACAATAATCGTTGAGGCTCTAAGATGCAAAATTAAGCAGATTCCAGCACTGTCAGAGGCCCATTGTAAGATGTACACCGAGATAGAAAAAGATCCCTAAAAAACTACTGACTATGATTTGGTGCTACTCACAGCTGCTTACAATTATTGTGAAAAAGATACGGCTTGCAGTGACTAAGGTACAGAATTACCTGTATATCAATCACAGAGAGCACACAAATAAAGTATAACCATGTCAAGATTACTCACAGACAGGTGAACGCCTAACGCACGTTTCACCTGGGCTTTCTTAGAGACTCAACGATTTGAGCCAATAAGGTGCTGCCGTTGCATCTATTTGCCAATCACTGTCAGTTTCTTGCTTGGGGGCTGCAATTCTTGCTATATACAAGAATTTAGGAATTAATCCATTGCAGAGAATTTATTATTATTATTATTATTATCGGTTATTTGTAGAGCGCCAACAGATTCCGCAGCGCTATAAACAAATGCAGAGTACAACAAACCAATTATAGGGATCAAATCGGTAGAGGGCCCTGCCAAGAGTTGCACTGTTGTAGTCAGCTCTTGAGAAGGTGATCAACAGACAGCTGGACTCTTAGGCTTACATGCTAAGGGGGTTCAGGGGATAGCAATGGAGGAGAGGAACTGGTATAAAAAAAGGTTAGCGTAGGTTGTATGCATCCCTGAACAATAGAGTCTTTATGGAGCACTTGAAGCTTTTAAAACTAGAAGAGAGTCTTGTGGAGCGAGGCAGAGAGTTCCACAAGATGTGAGCCAGTCTGGAGTAGTCCTGTAAACGGGAGTGTGATGAGGTGACAAGAGAGGAGGAGAGTAGGAGGTCGTGAGCAGAGCGAAGGGGACGGGAGGGAGAGTATCTGGAGACAAGGTCTGAGATATAGGGGGGAGCAGTGCAGTTGAGGGCTTTCTATGTCAGAATGAGAATTTTGTGTTTGATCCTAGAGGCAAGAGGAAGCCAGTGAAGAGATTGGCAGAGAGGTGCAGCAGGTGAAGAGCGACGTGTAAGGAAGATGAGTCTGGCAGAGGCATTCATTATGGATTGTAAAGGAGCTAGGCGGCAGGTGGGGAGACCAGAGAGGACAGAGTTGCAGTAATCGAGGCAAGAAAGAATGAGAGAGTGGATTAAAATCTTAGTTGTGTCTTGTGTAAGGAAGTGTCTAATTTTAGAGATGTTTTTAAGGTGGAAGCGGCAGGCTTTAGCCAATGAATGAATGTGAGGAGGAAAGAAAGATCTGAGTCAAATGTGACCCCGAGACATCGGGCTTGTGGGGTAGGGGTAATGATGGAGTTGTCGACAGTTATAGAGAGATTAGGGGTGGAAAGTTTAGAAGAAGGGGGAAAAATAAGGAGCTCAGTTTTGGAGAGATTTAGCGTGAGGTAGTGAGAGGACATCCAGTTGGAGATGTGAGAAAGACAGTTAGTGACACGGGTTAGCAAGGAAGGAGAAAGGTCTGGTGCAGAGAAGTAGATTTGGGTGTCATCGGCATACAAATGATATTGTAAACTGTGGGACTTTATTAGGGAACCTAGTGATGACGTGTAGATTGAGAAGAGAAGGGGACAGAGGACAGAGCCTTGCGGTACTCCGACAGAAAGTGGTGACAGGGCAGAGGAGGCCCCAGAGAAGGCTACATTAAAGGTACGGTTTGACAGGTAGGAAGAGAGCCACGAGAGGGCTATGTCACATATGCCGAAGGATTGGAGGGTTTGGAGCAAGAGAGGGTGGTCAACAGTGTCAAAGGCTGCGGACAGATCAAGGAGGATACGCAGAGAAAAGTGGCCTTTTGATTTTGCTGTAAGTAGGTCGTTGGTAACCTTAACAATTGCTGTCTCTGTGGAGTGATGGGGACGAAATCCAGATTGCAATGGGTCAAGGAGGGAGTTTAGTGTAAGGAAATGGGATAGGCGTGCATAAGATAGTTTTTTGAGAAGCTTTGATGCAAGAGGAAGGAGGGAAATAGGGCGGAGTTGGATGGGGAGGTAGGATCAAGGGAAGGTTTTTTTGAGGATAGGTGTGACCTGTGCATGTTTCAGCGATGAGGGAAATATACCGGTGCTGAGGGAGAGGTTGAAAGTGTGTGTGAGTATAGGGGTAAGGGTGGCAGAGAGGGAGGGGAGTAGCTGTGAGGGGATAGGGTCAAGGGGACAGGTAGTGAGGTGAGAGCGCAGTATAAGTGCCGAAACTTCTTCCTCAGTAACAGGGGAGAATGAGCTAAGTTTAAGGTTATGTGGGTTGTGGTTGATTGAGAGCATTTGAGGGGGTGAAAGAATGGAATTATGTTGAGAGCTGATTTCAATTCTGATGGAGTCGATTTTGTTATTGAAGTGGTTGGCAAAGACTTGAGCTGACAGAGAAGTTGTATTAGGAGGTGGGGAGGGCGGAGAAGAGTATTGAAAGTGGAGAACAAACGTTTTGGGTTTGAAGAAAGATTAGAGATAAGAGTAGAGAAATAGTGTTGCTTATGGAAATGAAGGGCAGAGTAGTAGGAGTTCAAGATAAATTTGTAATGTTGAAAATCAGCTGAACTCCTAGATTTTCTCCAGTGCTGCTCAGCAGTACGGGAACATCTGCGTAGGTATCGTGTCAGAGGAGTATGCCAGGGCTGAGGATGAGTGTTTGATTTCCGAGCTATGGTAAGAGGAGCGAGATTGTCAAGGACGGATGTAAGGGTGGAATTATAGTGGTAGATAGATTGGTCAGGGCATGAAAAGGAGGAGAAGGATGAGAGGAGAGGTTTGAGGGTATTAGAAAGCTGTTGTTGATCTAATGACATAATGCTTCTGTGAGGCTTGGTGTGAGGAGCAGAAGGAGGGAGAGTTGTAGGGAGGGATGATATGTTGCAAGTAAGGAGATGGTGGTCAGAAAGAGGAAAGGGGGAGTTTGTGAAGTTTGAGAGGGTGCATGGATAGCTAAAGATCAGGTCAAGGGAGTGACCATCTTTGTGAGTGGTAGAATCAGTCCATTGTGATAAACCGAAAGAGGAAGTGAGTTGCAGAAGTTGTTTTGCAGAGGAGGCAGTGGGATTGTCAAGAGGGATGTTGAAGTCACCAAGAATGAGGGAATGGGTGTCTGAGGAAAGGAAATAAGGCAGCCAGGCAGCCAAGTGATCTAGAAATTGAGTTGAGGAGCCAGGTATATGACTGCAACACGTATAGAAAGAGGAGAAAATAAGCAAATCGTGGGTTTCGATTGAGGAAAATGTGAGGGAAGAGATGGGATGTATTTGTTGAAAGGTGCAATGAGATGAAAGTAAAATACCTACACCACCTCCTTGTCTATTACCAGACCTAGGAGTGTGGCTGAAGTGGAGACCCCCATGTGACAGAGCAGCAGTGGATGCTGTCTCTAGGGGAGAGAGCCAGGTTTCGGTTAGGGACAGAAGGTTGAGGGAGTGGGAGATAAAGAGGTCATGTATCGAAGTGAGTTTGTTGCAAACAGAGCGAGAGTTCTGAAGTGCATAAGTGAAAGGGGAAGTGGCTTTTGATGCAAGAGGAATGTGAGTAAGGTTGTCAGAGTTTTGTTTTTTGAGACTGTGGGACGGTATACATGGATGTGCACGGCTAGGCAGTTGTTGGGGACCAGGATTAGGGGAGATGTCACCAGCAGTTAGTAAAAGCAAGAGGAAGAGTGACATGAGATGAGATACAGATTTGCAGTAGTGAGACTGCTTTTGAGACAAGGTGCAGGGGGAGAGAGAGTGTTTAGGAATAGGTAAAGTTCATGAGTACAAAAGTAAGGTGAGTTTAAGAGAGATGGGCTAATGAACAGTGCAGGTGGAGAGGGAGAAGGAGTAATTGAATAATGTAGTTTGTTATAGAGACAGAAGGCAGCACAAAGGAATAAGAAGAAATAGTAGAATAAGAGAAGAGTAGTAATTTCTTCCCCAGCTTCAACTGTATAAGGGCTAGATTGCAAGTAGATTGCAAGTAGAGCACTATTTATCGCTCGCGCGCTAATTGTTGAAAGTAAAATGTTTCCGTCACGCAAAAAAACAAACTTATAATATTGCGACTGCAATAACGTATTCTCCCATAGACTTCAATGGAGAGCAAAAAGTGAAAAAAAGCCTAACAGTCAACAAGTCGCGCAAACCTGAACACATTTTTTCAAGTGCGCTAAACCGGCATGACATATTAATATTTCACATTCCAATGTTCTTTAACATATTCCCTTATGTGCAGAACATAATACTTTAACATTGGAATGTGAAATATTTACAGTACAAACACAGTTAAACACTTTATTAAATATGAATATTGCATAAATATGATTTTACATGTTTTCATCTACTTGACTGCAAAGGGCTCTAATGCACTTATATACAGTATATTTCTCTATATGTATACATATGTATTTATGTGTTTATATATGTCTATAAATACAAATACATAAATACATATGTACACACATATAGACATGCATATGTATGTATTTCTATGTTAAACCCCTTTGCCGTCCTTTTTTTCCTAACACCTGAGACCTCATATCTTTGACCCCTTATAACTGTCTAATGCAATTGAATATTTCTGTAATTTTTATTAGATAGTGTTATTATGAGTGTAACTGTACTCTTAAATGTAATTTTGATATTTTTTGTGCAACTTTTTTTTTTTTTTTTTAATTTTTTTTTATTGAGGTAAAGAAAAATACAGTACAGGATAACCACTTACAGAAGCCCTTAACCTGTAAGGGAAATTATCAAAATATGCAATGCTGTTCAGGTACGTAGCAATACAATACTATTACGGGACATAAAAGAAAATATACAGTCCAACATCTAGTATTAACAAAACAAAACAAAAAAAAAAACAAAAAAAAAACATCAGAGGTAATTCAAGCATTGTAAATGTACCTATGTGGTTAATAGAAACACAAAACTTACCTCAGGTTTTTACATTGACAAATAGGGCCCCTTTTGACCCCTTGTATCTATAATGCACCTATATATATCTGAACAAAGCAACCATATATGCATAAAGCAGCAATTAATAAATATCATAGATTAACTAGGGTCATCACTAGATCCTTACAACTATTTTAATGGAAAAATTGTTACTGCACTCTATTTCTCATGTAGAACTGACCACACAGTGCGGGGGACATAAGTATAAAAAGAGAACACAGCCAGTAGGCCAGGGAACTAGGTATCTCGAGGTAGATAATCTCATAAATTAAGTCTATCCTGAAGACACAGGCATAAAAGGCCCTCAACATATTTTTCAGTGAAAAAGGATACCCATCACTTCTCAGTTATACGGATATTAAAACGTTTGTAGAGTGCTTGCCTCATATCATCTAAATAGCTCAAAATTGTGTAGCGGGAATGTGCAATAGTCGGTTCAAAAACCTAGGTCATAATTATTAGATAGTAATCTGGAGTATGGGCTTGACTGCAATACATGTTCTAAACGTTTTATGCTGCCTCGACCGCAGACAGCACAATATGCATTTAAAAAAAAAAAAAAATTAGGTCAATGCCGCCAAATTATATACCTCTTAGTACTAGCTTGGGACAGTAAATATGGTAAACCTAGTAAGAAAGAAAAAAATATTTGTATCAAAGAGACCAATTTACAGACTACATGGAAGTCAATAGAAAACCAACGTAGAATAAATAATCTAACATTCCTATTGAGAACTAAAACACATTGGTAAGAGTGGGGATGAGGGGTACTGACCAACATTGAAATGAAAAATTTTCATGGAGTATCTGAGTTATACCTCTGCCATGAGATAAATTACAAATATTTTTATCCCAAGCTATTATCCCCACATATGAAGATAAGAAGTAGGCTTCCAGTATAAGATAAAAAAAAATTACATTATCATGAGTCATAAAGTGTGTAAGCACTATGGGTATATCAGAAAGATCAGATAGGAAGACACAATAAATGAAATACATGTGCAGGTTTCTGTAAAATAACATAGAGAAAAAATGTAGCCCCTATACCACAGATATTGCTAAAAGCGTGCAATTAAATTGGGGGACCTCACCCCTCATAGAGCTTATTTGCCGCAATGTAGTAGGTTAGGCAAAGTAACTGCGTCATATACATATTATTATAAACCTTAATGACTGCAGAGCTACACAAGGGTATAAGTAAAGATATTGCTCACAGTCTACATCATAGTACATTCAAAACAATTCAAATCTCTACATGCTGACATAAATTGCAAATATATAAAGAGAGCTTAATATATATATATTGGGAGGAAAACAACGTTACAAACTAAAACACTTTGGGGGTAAGTCTTTTCAAGTCTATCCAGTGAGACTGTCATTTTGCCCCATTATTAAAACTGATAGCAAACCTCATGTGCGGATAGTTATAGAAAAGTACATGGAGATCATCCAACCCCAGCCTTTACGATCCGATACCAAGCTATCTCACAAGACTGTGGTGGCACCGACATCCAATGTTCAGCAGATTGATCTATGAGATCCAGCATGCTAGCTAAACAGGTCTGCAGTGTCCTGGCCCTGTCTATAATATCTCTCCCCTTGAGCTCGCTCTCCTCAGCGGCACAGGAGTCATGCAGTAAATCGCAACCCTGTGGGTTAAGTGAGGGTTTAAAGTCAGCCTGCTGGTCTGCAGCAGATCCTGCAATGTTGTTGGTCATAGATTTGAATAAATCCAGGCTCTCCTGTCTTTCGGATTGCGTTATGTTTTCCTCCGTCCAAGAACTTGCTTCCAGTATGTGCGGGGTTACCTCTGCATCGCACTGCTTACCATACAGATGATCCAGTCTTGCTTCACAACAGCCACTTTGAACGGTAGTGTGGCAAACTGATCGCCATTCTAATTGAAGCTGCATGCACAATTCAGTACAGTGGTAGTCCAGGAGGCGTGTCACCCTCTCTAAAACAGCCTGGATTGCGATCGCCATTATACAATAAAGTGGTCAGTTCAATATAAATTCCCTTATTGTGACAATTTTATATAAACGATAGTATCTGCGTACTTTTTAACCCAGAGGTTTGGGGGGTATGTGCAGAAACCGCAGTCATACAGTTCCACATCCACAGGTCAATGAAGGCCCAGTTAGGCGGACTCACTTAGAACACATAGGTCAGGCCTGTCAGTATCCGATCCTTATATCTAGCACACTGGGTAAGCCATTTCTCTTCTCAAGAATTGAGACTATACTGGAATAAAAGCCCATTTCAGTAAAATATGAGCAGGAGCTTCATCGAGGCACGTCCTGCCATTCCAAGCATAGGCTCCGCCCCCTTTTGTGCAACTTTTTATTCAACCAAAGTACAAGTAAAACCATTTACTCCTAGTATAATGTTTGATCTAAAGAACTCAACAGGTTCTGTATCTTTATTAGGTGTCAGTGGGACGATGACGTCTCTGTCATAGGGGAAAAGTCTGAGTTGGGATACTGCTGTAGTGTCTACTAGCCCTCCACCTTCTAACTGGTACCTTAATCTGACATGGGCAGTCTCTCTGCCTCTCCAATTGTCAGCAGATCCTTCAGCTATGGCGGGGCGTCCATGCAGACCTCTTGTGTGCTGTACCTCTTACTTCCCATATGTGTGGCCAACGGGCCATTCCAAATCAAGACACCTGCTCCGGGCCACAATGTGTGCTGTGCTGAAGTCTTGGCGAACAAGCTGGAAAGGAGCCAGTGAAACAAACAAACGGATGGTTCACCAATATAAAATCCAAATTTATTGAAAACGTAATTAAAACGGGGGTACTGTAACCCTCAGGAACACAACATTCAAGTGGCGTAGCACTGGATGGCTTACGCATTTCGGCTTATGCAGCTGTAGTCATATCCTACAGTGCTTTACCACACACATGTTTAAAAAGACCAAGCTGGTTCAGGATAGGTTAAAAGAAACAACGCCCACTTAATTCTGGTCCTATCGTATTAGACATTTTCTACTCTTAGTCCAAACAGCTGACATACAATACATAGACTACAGGATATACAGATAGACGAACAATGTTTGCTACATTAGGATGCAAATTTCTTATACATAATCTACCTCAGGTACATAAAGCTAACAAAGCTTAAAATCTGCGTGTGTTCCAATAGATTTAGACAAACATGATATTATTATGCGCTGAAAACAATTATTGCAAACTTGTTATTACTATGCTGTGTATACAGATATTACACTATGCTAAATATAATGTTAAAGTGTGAATAGCTTCAAGCAACGGGCTAATGTTATAAAAGCATAGCAAATGTACTAATGTGTTGAAACATACATACATAAGAATATTGTAACGGTACCAACCGGATACCAAGGGTTAACACCAGGGAACAATGTCCTGCATAGGGAATCAGCAATTCACAACCCAACCAGTTTTCAGGTTTTAAACAGAATGACACTTTATTTGAAGGCAGCATACAGATTTATACAGGTTTTTGACCCCCCCCCCCCAGATGGGGGTGGAAAGAATGTTGTACATTAGATAAAAGGGAGAAGCGCCCTTGACATGATACAATAGGATTATATTACTTAAACACTTCAACCACAGGACACTCTTGACTCTCCTTATCACTTAGGCGTTTCTCTCTGGGGGTGATCAAACAATAGAATGCTAAGCATTAATTAGATTGTAGCTGGAGCCAGCCACTTGTGGTTAGAAAATAAAGTTAACACTTTCAGTCCTGACCGAAGGGTCTGTCACAGACAACCTTTCTTACGTTATAGTCCAGAAGTGGCTAGGTTTGCCACAATGCTCCCCCCAGAACCAAGCCGGCATACACAGTCTGATCCCAACGGATCGGCTTGGGGATGTCCGGGGCAACAACTTTCGGCTCAAGTAAGCTACGGGGTGTTCTCCGCCATCTGCTCCAACTTGGCTCAGTACTGCCCCCACCCCAAACATGGAAGCGTCTCTTCCCGGAGGGACTGGGCTTGGGTAGTCACAGGGTTAACATTAGCGGGATCCATGGGAGCATAGGCAGAAACAAGGGGGGCCAAGTCATTTCCAAGGAGAACATCAGCAGGTAAGTCCTTCTTGACCCCCACATTCACAAGTCTAGCGCCCACTCCCCAATCCAAATGTACCCTGGCAACAGGTAGGCGGAACACAGTGCCCCCTGCTACCCTCACAGCCACAGTGTCTCCAGTGTGCTGTTTCTCAGGCACCAAGTTCTCTTGAAGCAAGGTCATGGTAGCACCAGTATCCCGTAGACAACTGACCTCCTTCCCATTCACTTTAACCCGTTGCCGGTTATTCCGGTGGGCAGCTTGCACGGGGTCTGCTTCATGTAGGCTGCCCCAGCATTCTGGCGCCTCTACGTAGCGGGCCACAGGCTGAGGATTATGTGGGATTCCGCCAGCGGGTCTTCTCCAGGACTGTGCTTGATTCGCTGCATTTAGGGGACACTCTGGTCTTTTGTGCCCTAGTTGCTTACATCCAAAGCACCGAATAGGTTGTGAGTAGCCCCGCGAATTGAACCGGGCTCTCTGAGGGTAGTTCGTGGCCGGAGGCCGTGTGGTATAGCGGTGCGCCGGGGGTTGGTAACTGGCAGCTGCTGGGGTGACTGGGGGTCTGTACTCCACTCTAGCAGTGGGCAATCGGTATACTGCTCCCCCTGCCCCTCGTACTGCCACGGATCCGCCAGTGGGTGCTGTATCCGGCACCAAATGGGGAGCTATCAGGGTTAAAGTAGCTCCCGAATCCCGAAGTCCCTGGACCGACATCACCTCATGCAGAATTCCCAGGGGTTCCTCGGCTTGGGTGCTCAACACCTCATGAGCGGCTGGCTCCGTTTGGTAATGGTGAGCAGCCGCCCTTGGGGCCAGGTTCTGTCTGACCTGGTTCCAAGCTTGTCTGCTCCGATTTTGGGTGCACTCACGTGCCATATGTCCCCACTGCTTGCAGGTGTGGCATTGTATATTAGCCCGTCCGTTGTTAGGCTGTAGTCCATGGTGCCTCCTGGCATCAAAATGCTGGTCTGCTAATCTGGCTGCTTCGGTTAAGGTGAGGGGTTTTCGATCTCTCACCCATTCTTGGGCTTCTGGGGACAAGCCGTTAAAGAATTGCTCCAACAGCATCAGTTGTCGCAATTCTTCCATGGTGGTAGCTTGGCTGGCCTGTATCCACCCCTGAGATGCTTGATCCAGCTTGTGGGCCTACTCTGCATGGGAATCTCTTTCTGGCTTGCGCAGGCCTCTAAACTTGCGCCGGTATGCCTCTGAGGTAATGGCATATCTTTCCAAGATCGCTCTCTTCACTTTAGCGTAATCCTTGCTGTCCTCCCTGGGTACAGCGCGATACGCTTCCGCTGCCCTACCGGCTAGCTTGCCTGCTAGCACCGGCACCCATACGGACTGCTCCAAATCATGTAACTCGCACAGTCTCTCAAAATCCTGTAAATACCCATCAATCTCATCCTTCTCCTCACAAAACATTTTAAATGCATGGTATGGGATTTTGGGTCTTACTGGGTTGCTGAGTGCGTCCAAAATGGATTCTGCTCGGGAGGATGCATTCCGCGGACTGTGTGCCATCACGTACTCCTGCACATCTGCCATTACCACGGATAGCATATCCCGTGGTACAGGTTGGGGTAAAAATTCCAGCCTGGTCCTCATTTCCCTCTGGTATAGGGTCTCCTCCATGGCTGCTGGAGGCGTAGCGCTGCAAGCTCTGTCTCCCTCCATAAGCTCAGCAATTAATATAGCCTTGGGTTTGCTGCTGCCTATCTTTCCCCTGGATTCTAGCAGTTCCTTTTACGTTTGTCTCTTTAGCTTAGAATAATCCATCTCCATTCACTTCGGTCCCTGGTACTCCTTCCATCTTAGTCAGTATTGTAGTAATCCCCCTCTTCCTGAGGTTACTGGCTTGTGTAGTTGCTCTTCTGGGCGATAAGGTTCATTCCGTCGCTTGCCACCAATTGTAACGGTACCAACCGGATACCAAGGGTTAACACCAGGGAACAATGTCCTGCATAGGGAATCAGCAATTCACAACCCAACCAGTTTTCAGGTTTTAAACAGAATGACACTTTATTTGAAGGCAGCATACAGATTTATACAGGTTTTTGACCCCCCCCCCCCAGATGGGGGTGGAAAGAATGTTGTACATTAGATAAAAGGGAGAAGCGCCCTTGACATGATACAATAGGATTATATTACTTAAACACTTCAACCACAGGACACTCTTGACTCTCCTTATCACTTAGGCGTTTCTCTCTGGGGGTGATCAAACAATAGAATGCTAAGCATTAATTAGATTGTAGCTGGAGCCAGCCACTTGTGGTTAGAAAATAAAGTTAACACTTTCAGTCCTGACCGAAGGGTCTGTCACAGACAACCTTTCTTACGTTATAGTCCAGAAGTGGCTAGGTTTGCCACAAATATCATCTCTGTTTTTCATATAAACCTTTAAATGAACAAATAAGCAAAATAAACAAAAGTGGGAGGGTGTATACAAAAGTGTGTCTAGTAGCAGAATATGCTAACCAAGCATCATAATTTTACCCTGTCTGTTGGAAGTCATAATGGGGGGGGGGGGGCTATGGTATTGGTATTAACAGCTCCCTTTGTCACTATCTGTCCTAAGGCGAACATCCCATGAGCTAAAGTGCAATGGGTAAGATAATAGTATCCTTGTAAGTGGATATCCAAATTCTAATTATTATACTAATTTATGCTAATACCCTAGTTGTTGGTTCCCTTTATATAAGAACCAAGGTAGGTATACCGAACTACATAGCGATACGATAATGGAA
Organism: Bombina bombina; assembly: GCF_027579735.1. Classification (NCBI taxonomy): domain Eukaryota; kingdom Metazoa; phylum Chordata; class Amphibia; order Anura; family Bombinatoridae; genus Bombina; species Bombina bombina. The sequence goes on from NC_069502.1 coordinate 1,094,246,228, forward strand.
TACATGAACTTATTATTCCCAATGATTCATGATATCATATCTAGAGTTCAGGCCTGTTGGCATTCTTGTTCCCATTGTGAAAATCCAGTAGGCCTCTCTTTTGGCCAAAAAGCGATCCAGATCACCCCCCCCCCCCTTTTTTGGTCTCTGTATTCTTTCTATTGCACACCAGGTAAAGGTGTTTAGACTACCTTTATGATGGATCCCAAAATGCTGAACTAGTGGAGTGGTAGATCTGGTTGTCTTAAAGGAGGAGAAATGCTCCCTAATCCTAGTATTAACATCTCTGGATTTGAGTCCGACGTACTGGATCTCACACTGGGTGCATTCAATAAGATACACCACAGAGAGATATTTCCTAGCTCTGAGTCTCTGTTCCAGATCTACAGAGAGTTTATCAAAGTCTCATGGATCAGAGCAATTTCTTTTGAGCCTCGTAAACTCTCCTTTGGCAATAGCGAATGGTACATGCTTTGGGTGGCAGCTTGTGCCATGTAAAACAGAGTTGCCTGAAATAGGCTTGCGATACACTATGGACTTGATGATCTCATTATCATGTCATATCAGGGTAAGGTAAAGGAAATTGATTTGCCTGTTATCATGTTCAAAGGTGAACCCAAGACCAATCTTATTATTATTCAGAAACTTCAGGAAAAGTTCAATCTGTTTTCTTCAGGGCCTGTCCAAATGAACAGCAGGTCATCAATATATCGCTTATACAGCAATATATATTGCCTGTAGGGGTTACGATCTCCAAAGATGTTGAAAAACTCCCACCAGCCTAAAATAAAATTAGCATACGAGGGAGCGAATTTCGCTCCCATGGCTGTTCCACATCTTTGGAGATAGTAGGTCCCCTCAAACTGAAAAAAAAATATGAGTGAGCAAAAAGCCCACTACCCTGACAATGTACACATTGAAGTCTTCTGAGTATTCCGTGAAGTTTTCCAAGAAGAAGCAGATGGCTTCCAGGCCTTTATCGTGAGGGATGCTGGAATAAAGAGAAATCACAGCTACCATAAGCCATCTGCATCCTCTGGTCCATTTCACATCCTTAATAGTTTGGAGAACATGTTTGGTGTCTCTGAGGTGGGAGGGAGGTTACTAGAGGTAACTCCCAGTCTCCCACTATTGTTTGTTTTGCTTATTTGTTCATTTAAAGCCAGTTATAAAACTTTCAATGTGCTATCAAAGTACAACATGATAATGTGTATAACATGTGTCCTTTCCCGATACAGCGGCATGTGACCTATGTGCCATAGAGGCAGCTGAATAGATCTATTGCTTGTTAGGTTTATATGAAAAACAGAGATGATATTCCTATGTATGTATGTTTCAACACATTAGTACATTTGCTATGCTTTTATAACATTAGCCCGTTGCTTGAAGCTATTCGCACTTTAACATTATATTTAGCATAGTGTAATATCTGTATACACAGCGTAGTAGTAACATGTTTGCAATAATTGTTTACAGAGCGTAATAATATCACGTTTGTCTAAACCGATTGGAACACATGCAGATGTTAAACTTTGTTAGCTATATGTACCTGAGGTAGAATATCTATAAGAAATTTGCATCCTAACAGCAATTATTGTTCGTCAACTGACTGCCCTGCCTGCATATATTTCACACTAGTTTGGGCTGTGCATTGCACTGGCCTGTGCATTGCTATAACAACATATGTTCACATTTTCAAAGTGAACATTTTATAAGTGAGGCATTAACATTAGAATTATACAAGAGATTGAACAAGGATTGGCCAAGGGGCAAGACACAAGGCAAATACTTCTGTAATATTATGTTTCATATACAGTACCTTTTTGTTTTCTTATGCAATTGCTACTGTAATTCTGTGTCTTATGTGTTTAACTGGTTCCCAATTTTGTAAAAATGCTCATTATTTTCATATTCCTTTTTGCTACCTCTTGTCTCTATAACAAACTACATTATTCAATGACTCCCAGGGCCGTTTCTAGTGGCGGGCAAAGTGGGCAACTGCCCGGGGCGCAAGAATTGCTACTAGAGGTGTAAACAGCTGGAGCCAGTAAAGTTTTATCTCCAATGTAAAAGTAAAGTAAGTGTGTGCAGTCTGATCACTGCTGTTGTGTGTGCTATGATCACTGTCTGATCACCTGGAGCTGTGTGATCGTGAAGCAGGCAGAGCCAGCAGTCAGGCAAGCTTTACTTACGGTGAAGGCAGGAAGCTTGAAACAGAAAACCATGACAACAGTGATGTAATCATTAGACGTCTTCTTGTCTCAGTGACTGACAGCTGCATCTTCCAATTAGCATTGACTTAACAAATGCAAGGATTGGAATGCAGGACCCCCAGCAGCACAGTCTGATCGGACTATACTGAGAGCAGCCATATGAGTTTATTCCCTGACAGCAGAAAGAAGTTCAGATAAACAAATAGGTACTTTGTTCCTGCAGCTGTGTACAGTTTCGTTCAGAAGTTTAATAGCAACAGTTTCATTCTGTTTTAATGCAATTTCCTTAAATACTCTGTCTATTCAAATAAACAATATGGTCAAATTATTTTTTTCATGTAAAAATATTCTCATCCAGTTTACCTATTTTTTTTTTTAAAGATGTTATCTGTCTATCTTTGCATCTATCTATACCTATCTGAATGTATCTAACTATAACTTTCTACATTTCTGTCTGTATTTTGCTATCTCTCTTTCTGTCCATCTGTCTGTCTATAGCTCTGCATCTGTCTGCCTGTCTATCTATCTCTTTGTGTCTGTATCTGTTCATCTTTCTATCTATATATTTCTCTCTCTCTCTCTGTATCTGTCTGTCTGACTCTCTGTCTGTCTCACTCTCTGTATCTGTCTGTCTCACTCTCTGTACCTTTCTGTCTCACTCTCTGTACCTTTCTGTCTATCTCTCTGTATCTGTCTCACTCTCTGTATCTGCCTATCTCACTCTCTGTATCTGCCTGTCTCACTCTCTGTATCTGCCTGTCTATCTCTCTGTATCTGCCTGTCTATCTCTCTGTATCTGCCTGTCTATCTCTCTGTATCTGCCTATCTCACTCTCTGTATCTGCCTATCTCACTCTCTGTATCTGCCTATCTCACTCTCTGTATCTGCCTGTCTATCTCTCTGTATCTGCCTGTCTATCTCTCTGTATCTGCCTATCTCACTCTCTGTATCTGCCTATCTCACTCTCTGTATCTGCCTATCTCACTCTCTGTATCTGCCTGTCTATCTCTCTGTATCTGCCTGTCTCACTCTCTGTATCTGTCTATCTCACTCTCTGTATCTGCCTATCTATCTCTCTGTATCTACCTATCTCACTCTCTGTATTTGCCTGTCTATCTCACTCTCTGTATCTCCCTGTCTCACTCTCTGTATCTGTCCGTCTCACTCTCTGTATCTGCCTGTCTATCTCACTCTCTGTATCTGCCTGTCTATCTCACTCTCTGTATCTGCCTGTCTATCTCTCTGTATCTGCCTGTCTCACTCTCTGTATCTGTCTATCTCACTCTCTGTATCTGCCTATCTCTCTGTATCTACCTATCTCACTCTCTGTATTTGCCTGTCTATCTCACTCTCTGTATCTCCCTGTCTCACTCTCTGTATCTGTCCGTCTCACTCTCTGTATCTGCCTGTCTATCTCACTCTCTGTACCTGCCTGTCTATCTCACTCTCTGTATCTGCCTGTCTCACTCTATGTATCTGCCTGTCTATCTCTCTGTATCTGTTTCTCACTCTCTGTATCTATCTCTCACTCTCTGTATCTGTCTGTCTATCTCACACTCTGTTTCTGTCTGTATATCTCTCTGTATCTGTCACACTCTCTTTATTATTTGATATATACCTCTATATAAAACCTGCCTGTATTTTAAAAAATGTAATTGTATCATCAGTGTTTGGTATAAACTTGTCCTGAAAAATAAATGTAACATAGATAGTTTGTATGCATTTATGTGTGTGTTTTATGTATTTCTATTTGCACTTTTTTTTTTTTAGAAGAATATTTTCAGAACAATAATAGCTTTGAATTGAAATACTATACATCTTCCATATACACTATGTTATAGCATTTTTTATTGACAGTTTTTTTCCCCCCAGCAGATCCCCCCAAAATAAATATACATACATACACACACACACACAATAAAATATACACTGTGTGTATATATACACATACACACCCACACATTATTTTGGGGGGTTATTTTTTTAAAAAAAATTTATTTTCACGTTTATAATCATTGATTGGGACTCATTCTATTAACGTAACCTATTGGGGGGGGGGGGCACATTTTGTTATATTGCACTGGGAGCCAAATTCTCTAGAAACGGCCCTGATGACTCCTTCTCCCTCCCCATTAGACATTCATTAGCCCATCTCTCTTAAACTCACCTTACTTTTGTAATCATGAACTTTACCTATTCCTAAACACTCTCTCTCTCCCCTGCAGCTCGTCTCAAAAGCAGTCTCACTACTGCAAATCTGTATCTCATGTCACTCTCCCTCTTGCTTTTACTTACTGCTGGTGACATCTCCCCTAATCCTGGCCCACAACCACTGCCAAGCCGTGCACATCCATGTGTACCATCCCTTAAACTCAGAAAACAAAACTCTGGAAACCTTACTCACATTCCTCTTGCATCAAAAGCCACTACCCCTTTCACTTGCGCACTCTGGAACTCTTGCTCTGTTTGCAACAAGCTCACTTCTATACATGACCTCTTCATCTCCCGCTCCCTCAACCTTCTGGCCCTAACAGAAACCTGGCTCTCTCCCCTAGACACAGCATCCACTGCTGCTCTGTCACATGGGGGTCTCCACTTCAGCCACACTCCTAGGTCTGGTAATAGACAAGGAGATGGTGTAGGTATTTTACTTTCCTCTTGTTGCACCTTTCAACAGATACATCCCATCTCTTCCCTCACATTTCCCTCATTCGAAACTCACATGATTCGCTTATTCTCCCCTCTCTCTGTACGTGTTGCAGTCATACCAACCCCCTGGCTCCTCAACTCAATTTCTAGATCACTTGGTTGCCTGATTTCCTTTCCTCAGACACCCCTGCCCTCATTCTCGGCGACTTCAACATCCCCCTTGACAATCCCACTGCCTCATATGCAAAACAACTTCTGCAACTCACTTCCTCTTTCGGTCTGTCACAATGGACTGATTCTCCCACTCACAAAGACGGTCACTCTCTTGACCTGATCTTTAGCCATTGATGCACTCTCTCAAACTTCACAAACTCCCCCTTTCCTCTTTCTGACCACCATCTCCTTTCTTGCAACATATCATCCCTTCCTACAACTCTCCCTCCTTCTACTCCTCACACCAAACTTCACAGAAGCATTATGTCTTTAGATCAGCAACAGCTTGCTAATTCCCTCAAACTGCTTCTCTCATCCTTCTCCTCCTTTTCCTGCCCTGAACAATCTATCTGCCACTATAATTCACCCTTACATCCGTCCTTGACAATCTTGCCCCTCTTACCATTGCTCGGAAATCACACACTCATCCTCAGCCCTGGCATACTCCTCTGACACGGTACCTACGCAGATGTTCCTGTACTGCTGAACGGCACTGGAGAAAATCTCGGAGTTCAGCTGATTTTCTTCATTACAAATTCATCTTGAACTCCTACTATTCTGCCCTTAATCTCCATAAGCAACACTACTTCTCTACTCTTATCTCTAATCTTTCTTCAAACCCAAAACGTCTGTTCTCCAATTTCAATACTCTCCTCCACCCTCCCCCACCTCCTAAAACAACTTCTCTGTCAGCTCAAGACTTTGCCAGCCACTTCAATAACAAAATTGACTCCATCAGAAATTAAATAAGCTCTCAGCATAATTCCATTCTCTCCCCCCCCCCCCTCAAATGCTCTCACTCAACCACAACCCACATAACCTGAAACTTAGCTCATTCTCCCCTGTTACTGAGGAAGACGTTTCGGCACTTATACTGCGCTCTCACCTCACTACCTGTCCCCTTGACCCTATCCCCTCATAGCTGCTCCCCTCCCTCTCTGCTACCCTTACCCCTATACTAACACACATTTTTAACCTCTCCCTCAGCACCGGTATATTTCCCTCATTGCTGAAACATGCACTGGTCACACCTATCCTCAAAAAACCTTCCCTTGATCCTACCTCCCCATCCAACTACCGCCCTATTTCCCTTCTCCCTCTTGCCTCAAAGCTTCTCGAAAAACTAGTACCATTTCCTTACGTTAAACTCCCTTCTTGACCCACTGCAATCTGGATTTCTTCCCCATCACTCCACAGAGACAGCTATTGTTAAGGTTACCAACGACCTACTTACAGCAAAATCAAAAGGCCACTTCTCTCTGCTTATGCTCCTTGATCTGTCTGCAGCCTTTGACACTGTTGACCACCCTCTTTTGCTCCAACCCCTCCAATCCTTTGGCATCTGTGACACAGCCCTTTCGTGGCTCTTTTCCTACCTGTCAAACCGTACCTTTAGTGTAGCCTTCTCTGGGGCCTCCTCTGCCCCGTCACCACTTTCTGTCGGAGTACTGCAAGGCTCTGTCCTCGGTCCCCTTCTCTTCTCAATCTACACGTCATCACTAGGTTCCATAATAAAGCCCCACGGTTTGCAATATCATTTGTATGCCGACGACACCCAAATCTACTTCTCTGCACCAGACCTATCTCCTTCCTTGCTAACTAGTGTCACTAACTGTCTTTCTCACATCTCTTCCTGGATGTCCTCTCACTACCTCAAGCTAAATCTATCCAAAACTGAGCTCCTCATTTTCCCCCCTTCTTCAAAAATCTCCACCCCAATCTCTCTATAACTGTCGACAACTCCATCATTATCCCTACCCTGCATGCCCGATGTCTCGGGGTCAAATTTGACTCAGATCTTTCTTTCACTCCTCACATTCAGTCCTTGGCTAACGCCTGCCGCTTCCACCTTAAAAATATCTCTAAAATTAGACACAACTAAGATTTTAATCCACTATCTCATTCTTTCCCGCCTCCATTACTGCAACTCTGTCCTCTCTGGTCTCCCCACCTGCCACCTAGCTCCTTTACAATCCATAATGAATGCCTCTGCCAGACTCATCTTCCTTACACGTCGCTCTTCATCTGCTGCACCTCTCTGCCAATACCTTCACTGGCTTCCTCTTGCCTCTAGGATCAAACACAGAATTCTCACTTTGACATACAAAGCCCTCAACTGCACTGCTCCCCCCTATATCTCAGACATTGTCTCCAGATACTCTCCCTCACGTCCCCTACGCTCTGCTCATGACCTCCTCCCCTCTGGTTACCTCATCGCACTCCTGTTTACAGGACTTCTCCTGACTGGCTCCCATCTTGTGAAACTCTCTGCCTCGCCCCACATGACTCTCCCCTAGTTTTGAAAACTTCAAGCGCTCCCTAAAGACTCTACTGTTCAGGGATGCATGCAACCTATGCTAACCTTACTTTATACCAGTTCCACTACTCCATTGCTATCCCCTGAACCCCCTTAGCATGTAAGCCTAAGAGTTCTGCTGTGTGTAGATCACCTTCTTAAGAGCTGACTACAACAGTGCAACTCTTGGCAGGGCCCTCTACCCATTTGATCCCTATAATTGTTTTGTTGTTCTCCCCCTTTGTTTATAGCGCTGCAGAATCTGTTGGCGCTCTACAAATAACCGATAATAAATAAATAATAAGTATATCTGTATATCCTGTAGTCTATGTATTGTATGTCAGCTGTTTGGACTAAGAGTAGGAAATGTCTAATACGATAGTACCAGAATTAAGTGGGCGTTGTTTCTTTTAATCTATCCTGAACCAGCTTGGTCTTTTTAAACATGTGTAAGGTAAAGCACTGTAGGCTATGACTACGGCTGCATAAGCCGAAACACGTAAGCCATCCAGTGCTACGCCACTTGAATGTTGTGTTCCTGAGGGTTGCAGTACCCCCATTTTAATTACGTTTTCAATAAATTTGGATTTTATATTGGCGAACCATCCGTTTGTTTGTTTCACTAACTTTTCATTCAAGCCTAACAGTTAACCAGAACTCTGAGGTTTGCAATATCTCGATGCACGTTAAATTCACTTGTGCTCGAAGGAACGCGTTTATTTTCAACTTGTAATAGGGACGCTACTTCCGACGCACGCAAACAGGCGGAGATAAACCCGATATCACTCACGCAACATTTAACGCAATGCACCGCTCGTAATCTGGCCATAAATGGGTCACTTTGGTGAACATTTTAAGTACTGAATATAGGGACAACTTCCAAAGAATAAGAATTTATTTAAAATGTCATAAATACTAGTGGGTCTTTAATCAATTCTCAGCCAGTTACCTCTGCATGTAAATGATTTGTATTATTTTGCAGCTGTTCTCAGTAAAACCATACAAATCTGTGAAAACAATCTAGCATTTCATGGACTTTTGTTTGTGCCCAAACCCTCATTAGCAGACAAGGGGTTAATTTATTTTCCACTCCAAGATAATTCCTTTAATTATGTTTATGCATGATACAGTAATTTAAGAAGAGACACGAAAGCAAGAACTGTTAAACTAAAAGGGAGTATGGCAGTTTTACTAGTAAAATCACCATGTTATGTATATAGTTTCCCTAAAAACTGTAAAATACTTCTGTGTTATTAATATTGGTCTCAATTTGTAAACTAATTCTATGAAGTTACAATATTGTCTGGGCGTTGGCGACCCTAGTTTTGTTTGAACGCTCTAAGAAGAGAATATGGTTTCCTATTTACAATCCCAAAGCTTCCTGTTACATACCACTAGAGTAGAAAATGTGCAAAGGTTTGTAATTAGCTGTGTGCTTCTATATGGGGATAAACATATTTGTAACTATCGTGTGGCTTTACATAGGGTCACTCTCTCAATAGCCCTTCTGTAAGCTTGCTACATGTTTGTGTACAACTCACCCCTAAGGAAAAGATTACTCACTGTCTGACCACAACTTCCACAACATTAGTGGCCACACCCCAAAAAGTATTTTAGCACAGGAACTGGAGTGTTATACAAAATAAGTAATGCAACAAATAAAAAAAACAATCACCCTTTAAGATCTATTCACACTTGTGTATTGTGTACACATAACTTGGCACTGCAAACAGTTCAGGGTAAATCTTTCAGATTAAAATCTTTTATCATAGCCAGCTAGTAAAGGAAGATAAATATGCATACTAATAAAAAGGCAGCCAATCTAATCTGTTGCTGATAACAATGGAGACAGAATGTTTTCATTGTTTTAGGTCACAAAATAGGCTAATTTATATTATTTTGCAAATGTCTATGTATGGATATAAAAAGGGCTGCAATGCTGCAATGCACATTCATTATTGTTTATACCTCAAAATTGTAGTTTTTGTACTGCTCCTACAGAAGCCGGGGTGTACTTAGTGGAATTCAGAACCCCCCTCCAACATGCTGCACAGTGCTTGATGAGTGCAAGTGCTCAAACAAATGTTCCTTGTCTAAATGCTCTCTCTCTCACACTATCGCTACATAAATTCTCACTGCTGTTTAATGTACACAACAATGCTCTTGTATACACTAAAATGCAGGTTTAAAGGGATACTCAAGTCAAAATTATTTTTTTTTATATAGATAGATTATGCAATTTTAAACAACTTTCCAAATTACTTCCATTAACAAAATGTGCACAGGTTTATTTTTACACTTTTTGAGTAACGTTTTGAATTCACAGAATATATGTATATGCATTTGTGATTGGCTGATGGCTGTCACATGATACAGGGGGGGCGTGGAAATAGACAAAACTGAAATTTGTCAGAAAAAAAAATACACTACTCATTTAAAGTTCAGACTAAGTGCTATTGCATTGTCTACTTATCATGCTGTTGTTGATTATACAAATCTACTGTATTTACTGGTCCTTTAAAACTTCCTTGATAAGTTATTTGAATATAGAAGAAATAAAAGCAGTTTTCATAAAGTAATGGGTGCCACAATGTTACTAGGGTTGCCAGGTGTTCCGTTTTTAGCAGTAAAAGCTTCACAAAAATGCTGGACACTTAGATGTCAAAAAAAAATTAAAGTCTCTCAGTGTTAGCTAAATGTAAAAGCCTCATATGTCTCAATGCATTACAAATATTACAAAAGTGCAGAACATTAAAGGGCCATAATACCCAAATGTTTAAACACTTGAAAGTGATGCAGTATAGCTGTAAAAAGCTGATTAGAAAATATCTCCTGAACATCTCTATGTAAAAAAGAAAGATATTTTACCTCAAAATTTCCTCAGTAGCCACCTCCCATTGTAAAGGACTTCTAAGCAGCATATTAGTATGTCTGTCCTGGGACATCTGAAGGGATGAGCATCGTGCACTCTCATATTATTTCACCAATCAGGTAAAGGAAGCTTACTATGAAATCTCATGAGAGTTAAGTCAAATCTCATGAGATCACAGTAAGAGTTCATGACCTCAGCACTGCTGATGCTGATTGGCTGCTGTTCATTTCTTCATTTTTTTTTAATTTTTTTACCTGCAGCTGGGAGCAGCTGAGTATAACTTTTTACACAGAACTTACTCTGGTGAGCTGAGGAAATTGTGAGGTAAAATATCTAACTTTTTTACATAGAGATATTCAGGTGATATTTTCCTGTCAGCTTTTTACAGTTATACTGCATCAGTTTCAAGTGATTTAGCATATGAGTATTATGTCCCTTTAAATCACTTCTGTTTACTTGTGTTACAGTCAGTCAGTCAAAAAGGTAAAAATTGGTTATTTATATGTTACTGACAGTCAAGAGGTGAAATGACTGCTCAGTTGTGAAATACATGCACGGCGGGATCAAAAGTGGGGGGCTAAGGTAGAGCTTTTGGGGGGGCATTATGTGACTCCCCCACAGACAATTGTGCTCAGTCACCGACAGATATATGTGTATGTGTGTGTGTGTCAATCTGTCTGGTTTGGCTTGACGAAAACTGACCAGAACCCAAAACTATGCATCCCAAGTATATTAAAATGATATTTAGTGAAGAAAACAGCATTGTTGCAACCTCACAAACTGAAATTGCAAAATTAACTTGCATTTCAATTTTTACTTAAAGGGACAGTAAACACCAGAATTTTTGTTGTTTAAAAAGGTAGATAATCTCTTTATTACCCATTCCCCAATTTTGCATAACCAACACAATTATAATAATATACTTTTACCTCTGTGATTACCTTGTATCTATGCCTCTGCAAACTGCCCCCTTATTTCAGTTATTTTGACAGACTTGCATTTTTAACCAATCAGTGCTGACTCCTAGGAGCTTCACGTGCCTGAGCTCAATGTTATCTATATGAAACACATGAACGCCCTCTAGTGGTGAAAACTTTCAAAATGCTTTCAGATTAGAGGCAGTCTTCAAGGTCTAAGAAATTAGCACATGAACCTCATAGATTTAGCTTTCAACTAAGAATACCAAGAGAACAAAGCAAAATAGGTAATAAAAGTAAAATGGAAAGTTGTTTAAAATTACATGTCCTATTTAAATCATTAATATTTTTTTTTTGTTTACCGTCCCTTTAATACAAGTTTTGAAATACGCCTATTTTAGCAAAAATTCTTCTAGTGAAAAGACGTTGCTATTTTCACTTACTTCTCAGGTCTGTTCAGAAAGCCGACAGTGACACTAGAAGTGTTTCCCTAATATGTTTGCACTGCAAAAATGATTCTAATCAAAACTGAAATACTTTGATGTGCATATCAATGTTGGCTAAAATCTCCCTTTAATAACTAAAAAAGTACTGAATCAATTTATTTAAGAAAGGCAATTGTTCTTTCTTTCATGATTCAGACACAGTATACACTTTTAATTAATGTTCCAATGTACCTCTATTATCAAATTCTCTTCATTCTCTTGGTATGCTTTGTTGAAGAAGCAGCAATGCAATACTGGACGATAAATGAGCACAATGACAAGAGGCATATTTGTGCAGCTAGCTCCCAACTCCTGAACCTACCTAGGTATACTTGTCAACAAAGGATACTAAAAGCAAACTAGATAATAGAACTAAATTGAAAAGTTGTTTAAATTTGCATGATCTGTCTGAATCATGAACGAAATGTGGGGTTTCATGTCCCTTTAAGCATTTGAAAATCAATTTCAGCTGTTTAGGAGTTTCTATATACAACTTTGCTGCAGTGATTTGCCTACATTATGATTTTGCTACAATATTTATTTTAGTTCAGAGTATTTTAATTTTATATTACTAATGAATGGTGGGCTCCATTAGGTGCCATTACCTTATTTAAAAGGTCACATAAACTTGAAAAATATACAAGGACAAAAAGACAGAAAACAACACTAAAATTTAGACTATTTAATTTTATGTTTTACTCATAGTGACCACTTGGTGGAGCTGTTCCTCTGCAAAAAATATTTTTATTATTTGTCTGTGTGTAAAGGAATCTTAACCCCTATTCAGTCCTTCATGGATGCTAAAGAAAAAAAATGGAATACATCCAAGGTCCCATACTAATGGAAATATTGGCAATGTTTAAAAATAAAATAGGCATTTCTTTTTGATTTTTTAATTAGAGTGAAAAACAAAGTGTTAAAAAAAAAAAAAGATTAAATTACATGGAAATGCTATTGATATTTTACAATTAAATTACTAGAAAGTGTTCCCTTTTATCTAATTTAAAAATGTAATTAATCTAAAGTTGTGTGATGACTTTAACCCACTGGTTTTCAGTTAGGGCTGCCATGTCTTGCTGGCAACCAAGAGGTTAAAGCACAAGGAACGGAGAATGTGTCAAAGAGCTAAATCTAGGCTCTTTTCATTATGCTAGTTTAATCTATTATCAATTGGTTGCATTGAGTCAAGTTTTGAATACGTTCAATAGTGAACAATTACCTATGATACTCTTGCAGTACTAAAGGTTGTATATTTTACAGCTCCATAAAATGCCTTGGATTGCTATTTAACCTTTGTATTGAAGATGGGCCTCATCTGCAAGCAGGAAAGTGGAAGTGTCTTTATGGTAGGTGTGAGATGACCCATTTGTGCAGTTCTTTGAACACACCATGAAAGCAGTGAGAAGTGAAAGCAGAAAGTTTTCTTTTCTTATGAAGGTTTAATAGGGAGGTTACAAAAGACAACTGGCTGTGCAGTGTTACCGTCTTCACGGTCAGCTGCATAATCGTTTATTTCAAGCCCCCTAACACGTGGTGATATAAAATTATTTACAACTTTACTTCCTCAATAACTGGAATAACTTCAATCTTCATGCCCTTATGTGTGAACCTTGTCACGAGTAGAAAGGGAAAATGTGTTTATAAATCACTGTACAGTACCAGGGTATAATATTCTAAATGAGTAGATAGAAAAATGGTTGAAAGGAACTTGGGCGTATCGTGTATTTTTATGGTAACTTCACAAATTGGGATCTAATCCTATTATCATGCCTTTAAAACCCAATTTATGGGTTTAAGGGGCATGTAATTGTTCATAGCCCCCAGTAATGCTTTTCTCTGATATCAATATATACATCTAGACTATCAGGGAGATTATCTATAAAGTGCATCTACTTAATGGGCCAAACCCCTGTCCCCAGCAGAAAACAGATGACAGATAATGGTCTTAAGAGATAACTTAAATGTACAATCTATTATAGCCAAACACATTTTTCTATAATGTTCCTCATTAACAATCCTATTAATTTTCAATGGTAAAATTTGCAATAAGCTTTTTCAGTCTGAATATAATCTACTTTTTAAAGGGATATAATGGTCAACTTTGAAATGAGTATGGCTGCATTTCAATATTAAATAGAGGCATTATTGTAACATAATTTCTTTTAGCAAAGATTATTCAAGTAAAAGCTATAACTGTTTTTCAGTAGGATATACACATATGCTGTGAGGGCCTGTGCTGTGTGCACCAGTATCCAAGCTCAGAGAGCTGGCAGTGGGTGTATTGTGTCTGTGAAACTACTGCTGACTGAGAAAGTGTGGTGTTGGAATCAGGGCCGCCATCAGGGGGTGACAGGGGTGACTACTGTCAGGGGCCCAAATGAGCCAGGGGGGCCCCATGAGGCAAGAACTTAAAAAAAAATGTATTTATTTTTTTTTTTTTAAATTTGGGCAGCCACCAGTGGGTACTACAGCAGAGTGCTAATTGAGCATGGGAAATGTTATTACAAGGAGTAAAGTATTAGCATTAGAGAGGATTTCTTAGTGTGCACTAAACCACTATGCGCAGTGTGAGACAGACTTGGCACTTTGTACAGTGTGTGCTTGAGTCAGACAGCAGATCACTTTCATTTGCAGAGGAGGTAGGACTTACTTAGCAAATGTTTCTTATTTCTTTGTACAATTTTGGATTGTAACTTCAGTGTGGTAGTAGTTGTTTGATGGGGCTAGGGGTCCATAAAAACACATTTTTTAGCAGCAGTGTATTTATGATTATTTGACAATGCTGTAGAAATTCTATATTTAAAACCATGCAGAAATGTTTCCTCCTCAATACACAAATGGTAGATGCCCTTTTGGCAGATATGCATATTTTATATATATATACATATATATATATATATATATATATATATATATATATATATATATATATACATATATATATATATCATTCCAGTTTACTGCCCCTTTATGCAAGGACTTTCCAGATGCAAGGAGGCATTTTATCTAAGATTTTTACATCTGCATAAAATGTTATACTCTCAGACTAAGATTGCTCAGTGTTTGAAATGAGACAGGTTAACTTAAAACTGTTCAGTTTACACTACAGCTGACTTAATTTTAAAATACATACATATGTTTTCTGAGGCTGTCTCTGTTGGTGTTTCCTTCGGTGTATGTGCAAGTTTGAGTTTGTGTGTGTGTCCATTGTCTGTTCCTTAGTAGGACATGTTAACCTTACTACTAATTATTCACATCTTTCTACAGTCTTTGAGACCAACAAGACCTTTCCGGAAGTAACCAATCCACCATTTAACTTTTAAATTATTGTTTAGGCAGTTCAGGGCCCTTCCTTTCAGCCACTGCATGCTGTTGTGATAATTTAGTTGTCATCTTCCTTTACAAAAAGATAATCAGAACTCCATATTTTGTTTTCTAAATCTCCTTTTTTTTAAAAAAACTGTATTTTACCTCATTACTTGTCAGGTCAATGTAAATAAGTGCTAAGTGTCTGTTTGGGTGTCTGTGTCTGAGTGTGTTTCTTTGTGTGTCTGCTAGAGTGTCTATATGTGAATCCTTATGTGTGAGTGTGTTTCAGTGTATGAGTGTGTCTGTGTGTTTGTATGTTACTACCTTAACAACATTTAGAAGTTTAAATAGACAATTAAGAATAAAGTGCATATACGTTTTAGTCTCTTGGTCAAAAATTGCACATGTCAAAAGAGGGGGGGGGCCTGATCAATGGTTGAGTCAGGGGCCCCAAAATTTCTAGTGGCGGCCCTGGTTGGAATGCTGGTGCACGGACCCTCGTTGGATATGTGCGTATGCTGCTGAAAGGCAGTAATAACCTTTATTATAAGCATTTTTGCTAATGGAAGTGTATTACAAAAATACTTCTATTTCACATGCACGTTTCACTTTGACCTTTCTATCATGATTAGTAGATGACAATACAAATGACTATAATTTGTTAGGTTTATTTTCCATTCAAGAGGCGCCAATACATTGTGGCTCAAGAACAGGACAGGACTGATGAGCCATACAGGAGTATACATAGGTATCCACAACTCACCAGCAGTATCCTGTTCAAAAACTGCAGGCAATGGCTAAGGGCTAGATTTATCAAAGGCTTTCGCCAGCCTTTGAGCCCCTACAACTGCAGGTTCTCATAAGAGAAACTGATCGCCGTATTTAACAAGCAGCGGTCATCAAACCGCTGCTTTCCTAACCTTTCGCCACCTCTAAGGTGGCTAAATTCAGTCTCTGACAGCTCCTGAACGTGCGTGATTGGCTGTGCGCGGGCAGGGGGCGGAATTGCATGTGAGAGCAAAATAGCGCTCATGTGCAATGGTAAATTCCTCCGGGGAAATTCGCCCTGCCAGAGGCGAGCTGCGGTGGACAGGGGCGCGTATATGCGCCCCTGTCTGCCTCAGCTTGATAAATCTATCCCTTAGTGTTAATCTTTTAACCCATTTATCTCCTTTGTGTAAGGGGGTTTAAACATACATTACTTTATAATGTCCCTGTAAGATTATTCAGTTTCAAACTGGATAGTAGCAAAGGGTGATAGAAAACCTAATTTGCATGTCCCTGCTGAGATACGGCAGAAACACTGTATACCTAGGGCTAGATTTGTTAAGCTGCATTTGCAACTTTTTGGGCTGCGTGGAGCAGGTTTCCTAGCGTTTCTGAGACACTAAGATTTACCAGTGCTATAAATAAAGGGGACTTTCAGTCAAGAAGTATAAAAAAATTCATGTTAAATGTACCATTATTTACAGCAAGTTTATTCCAAGCGGAGCGCCTATGGCTGCCCTTGGCAAAACACTTTTTTTTCAATAAGGTGACATTTCCACTTCTAAGCTAATAGTTGATGTTAGCCAATGGTCATTATGTCGTATGGCTAGCACCCTATTGGCTTATTCGGCATAAACTCACAGGCAAATAAAGGTACTTACAGCATGAAGCTTTTTATCCCCTTTAGTTATAGCACTGGTAAGTCCTAGCGTTTCAAAAAGGCTAGGATTTTCCATCACTTTAAGAAGCAGAAACTGCTTCTTTTTCTTCTCCGATACTTTAGAGGTGGCAAGATCAATCACCCCTATACTCGATCTTTTGGGGTGATTGACATGCCCTGCTTTAGCTCAATTGTTTGTGCCGGAGCATGGGGCGACATTGCACAAGAAACCTCTCGTACAAAGTTAAATTTTACCGTGCAATGCAACATGGCAAGTGGAGATTGCCCATAGTCATTGATAAAAGTACACAGTGATATGCTCAAAATGCCATTTATTTAGTTAAAGGGACATTAAGCACTAAATAAATGCTAGATATATTGATGCATTCAAATAAAAGATTAGTCTGAGACTAACATGTAGAGGTATTCTATAAAGTTTAATTAGCTGTTTAAATACTGACAAAATAAGTGTAAAGTTTTAATGTCTATAAAACAATTGGAACTGCCATGTTGTAACTTAAGTTACCTTATCTACTGTGGCCAATTAGAGACAGTTATAAATAGGTCACTAGAGTGTGCAGCTAATGGCTGTGTGGAATATAACAGTGTTCTACACTTCCATATTAAAAGAAACTGTAAAGCTCACAATTTCAGAATGGAATTACAGGAAAAGGGGACAAAATAAATAATGAAAGCAGAGTTTTTAATATGTATGTATGTGTGTGATTTATAATTTTATATTACCATCTCAAAGTGTTTAATGTCCCTTTAAATGTTCAAGACAGCTTCTTGCAATCTACAGAATTCCCTATAATGGAGGCATAACTAAAGAATATGCCTAAATGGATGTCTATAATGTTGAATAGATTGTCAGTGGTATGAAATAATACAAATACTACAATTTTTGTTGTTACTTCCCAACACTTTCAAAGCAATAACCCTCTTCAAAAGACTGTACTATATTCTAACTAAATGCAAGGCTGACTATGTGAGAACTGGTTGTTCCAATGTTATTAGGCTGTGGATTCAAGTCTCAACCCGGTGATATTTAGCGCTATTAGGATAATCCTCTGCAAGTGATACACATGATTGTGAGAAATAATGTATGCCCTCTAATTAGATTGAAGAAAATTACTTTGTTGTCTGTATTCATCTTAAACATTTTGTTACATATTTATCCCCCTTAAAGGGACAGGAAACCTCAAATTTTTTTAATGGTTTAGATAGAACATACACTTTTAACCCCTTAAAGGGACAGTATACTGTAAAATAGTTTTTCCCTTAATGTGTTTACAATTGCTTTTTTTACCAACTGCAGAGTAAAACATGTATGAAAATTAGCTTTTTAAGGTGTATTTCTGTATATTAAAGCTCTGATTTTGTGTTTTGAAGCCACAGCCTAATAAAATAGGTTGAGCTTGTAGGTATAATCTGATCTCATTACTTTATCACATTGTGCACATATACCTGCTTCTTTATCTTATATCTGTCCTTAAAACAATCACCAATACTTTGAGAGAACAATGGAAAATCAACATTTTATTACCTTATCTCTGCTTTATCACACTGGGAGTGTAATTTCTTCTGCTGGCTGTGTTTACAAAGCTTATCTATAGCTGGTACGCGCGGCCACAAACTTTCAGAATAGGTGGGGATACCACATGCTAAATTAACAATTTCAAATGCCAATATAAGGGTAAAGGAGCTACTTGTAAACAATTTAATACACTCCAGCAGCTAAAGTGGATCATTGGGAACAAATTAAAGGAGAGAAATTTTTTGAGTAAACTGTCCCTTTAATGACCACAGCACTTTTCCATTTTCTGTCCGTTTGGGACCAAGGCTATTTTTACATTTTTGAGGTGTTTGTGTTTAGCTGTAATTTTCCTCTTACTCATTTACTGTACCCACACATATTATATACCGTTTTTCTCGCCATTAAATGGACTTTCTAAAGATACCATTATTTTCATC
The DNA here is from genome assembly GCF_027579735.1 of Bombina bombina. Taxonomy (NCBI): domain Eukaryota; kingdom Metazoa; phylum Chordata; class Amphibia; order Anura; family Bombinatoridae; genus Bombina; species Bombina bombina. Next base: position 1,094,264,804 of record NC_069502.1, read on the forward strand.
ATATCTTATAATTTACTATAAAAAAAAATATAAAATATGAGGAAAAAATGGAAAAAAACACACTTTTTCTAACTTTGACCCCCAAAATCTGTTACACATCTACAACCACCAAAAAACACCCATGCTAAATAGTTTCTAAATTTTGTCCTGATTTTAGAAATACCCAATGTTTACATGTTCTTTGCTTTTTTTGTAAACTATAGGACCATAAATACAAGTAGCACTTTGCTATTTCCAAACCATTTCTTTTCAAAATTAGCGCTAGTTACATTAGAACACTAATATCTTTCAGGAATCTCTGAATAGCCATTGACATGTATATATTTTTTTTTAGTAGACATCCCAAAGTATTGATCTAGGCCCATTTTGGTATATTTCATGCCACCATTTCACCGCCAAATGCAATCAAATACAAAAAATCGTTCACTTTTCACAATTTTTTTCACAAACTTTTGGTTTCTAACTTAAATTATTTACAAACAGCTTGTGCAATTATGGCATAAATGGTTGTAAATTCTTCTCTGAGATCCCCTTTGTTCAGAAATAGCAGACATATATGACTTTGGCGTTGCTTTTTGGTAATTAGAAGGCCGCTAAATGCCACTGCGCACCACACGTGTATTATGCCCAGCAGTGAAGGGGTTAATTAGGGAGCATGTAAGGAGCTTTTTGGGGTAATTTTAGCTTTAGTGTAGTGTAGTAGACAACCCCAAGTATTGATCTAGGCCAATTTTGGTATATTTCATGCCACCATTTCACCGCCAAATGCGATCAAATTAAAAAAAAACGTAAAATTTTTCACAATTTTAGGTTTCTCACTGAAATTATTTACAAACAGCTTGTGCAATTATGGCACAAATGGTTGTAAATGCTTCTCTGGGATCCCCTTTGTTCAGAAATAGAAGACATATATGGCTTTGGCATTGCTTTTTGGTAATTAGAAGGCCTCTAAATGCCGGTGCGCATCACACGTGTATTATGGCTAGCAGTGAAGGGGTTAATTATGTAGCTTGTAGGGAGCTTGCAGGGTTAATTTTAGCTTTAGTGTAGAGCTCAGCCTCCCACCTGAAACATCAGACCCCCTGATCCCTCCCAAACAGCTCTCTTCCCTCCCCCACCCCACAATTGTCCCCGCCATCTTAAGTACTGGCAGAAACTCTGCCAGTACTAAAATAAAAGGTATTTGGCCCTTTTTTAAAAATAAAAAAAGCATATTTACATATGCTTATGTGTAGGATCCCCCCTTAGACCCCAACCTCACTGATCCCCCACCAAACAGCTCTAACCCTTCCCCTCTGCCTTAATGGGCGCCATCTTGGGTACTGGCAGCTGTCTGCCAGTACCCAGTTTTGTAAAAAAATGTGCCTTTTTTTTTTTTTAAATGCCCTTTTCTGTAGTGTAGCTTTCCCCCCCCACCAAGACCAACCCCCAACTCCTTCCAGGTCCCTTAGATAACATTTTTAATAATTACATTTATTATTATTTTTTTAGCTTTTAACTTTTTTTTTTTCTGTAGTGTAGCGGTTCCCACCCTCTCCCGCCCCGTGCACGCGCCCGCCCGCCACCCCCCGTGCACGCGCGCGCTCCTGTGCGTGCCCCCGTAGATCCCGCCCCCCTCCACTTCACACAGAGCACCGATGGCCGCCCACCCGCCTCCCACGTAAGCTCCCACCCACCAACGATACCGGCCATCGATGTCCGGTGCAGAGAGGGCCACAGAGTGGCTCTCTCTGCATCGGATGGCCAAGGGGGGTTATTGCAGGATGCCTCCATATTGAGGCATCACTGCAATAACCGGAAAGCAGCTGGAAGCGAGCAGGATCGCTTCCAGCTGCTTTCCAGACCAAGGACGTACGCCACACGTCCTCGGTCATTAAGTGTATTTTTTTTTAGGACGTGTGGCGTACGTCCTTGGTCCTTAAGGGGTTAAACAACTTTCCAATTTACTTATTTTATCAAATTTGCTTTATTCTCTTGCTATCCTTGGCAGAAAGAACAGCATTGCACTACTGGCAGCTAGCTGAACACATCTAGTTAGCCAATAAAAAGAGACAAATGTGTGCATGCACCAATCAGCAACTAGCCCCCCTAGTGTAGGATATGTGCGTATTCTTTTTCAGCAAGGGATACCATGAGAATGAGGCACATTTGAAAATAGAAGTGAAATTAAAAGTCTCTTAAAATGACATACTCTATCTGAGTCATGCAAGTTTAAAGGGACACTGAACCCAAATTTTTTCTTTTGTGATTCATATAGAGCAGGCAATTTTAAGCAACTTTCTAATTTACTCCTATTATCACATTTTCTTCATTATCTTGGTATCTTTATTTGAAATGCAAGAATGTAAGTTTAGATGCCGGACCATTTTTGGCAAACAACCTGGGTTGTTCTTGCTGATTGGTGGATAAATTCACCCACCAATAAACAAGTGCTGTCCGTAATCTGAACCAAAAAAATTGTAGCTTAGATGCCTTCTTTTTCAAATAAAGATAGCAAGAGAACGAAAAAAATTGATAATTGGAGTAAATTAGAAAGTTGCTTAAAATTGCATTCTCTATCTGAATCACGAAAGAAAAAAATTGGGTTGTGCCCCTTTAATTTTGACTTTCTTATCCCCTTAAATAACACATTAACAGGACAGGCCTGGCTTGAATGCATTTTTATGGTTAAATAATATTTGTATTATGGCTATAAATTAGCAATTTGGAAAAGTTAGGACACATTTAAAATACAACTGTATGTGTAAAAATGTGTGGAAATTGCTAGGGTTAACAGAGACATTGAATACAACCTATTTTTGTATATGCACTGTAAAAAAATGCAAAAGTATGGAGAATTGGGGTTAAAAATAAAAGTAACTTTCTTTTAAAAAATGATTTTAGAATATTTTGCTTTACTAGTCATATTCTAACTACATGCAATTTGAATGAAGTTTTTTGGTTTCTTTAGTCAGCTAATGAGTACATACAGTTCCCTTAACTGCTGAAGGGGTTAATCATCAGCTCAGTCTTCCCAGATAACACACACTGGGTTTATTTAGCCTGCAAACCAGCTGCACAAGCTCCAGGGCGGGAGAGATATGAAGTTTAGGAGGGGGGAGGGTATCTGACTTGTCAGTCATTAACCAGCCTCTGAAGTGTGGAGGATGGGGACGTTTTCTGGGCTGGGTGCGGTAACAACGGGGAGGGAGAAGAGAGGGTTTTTAAGTTCTGTCTTTTACTAAACAACAGAAAGACTTGTGAGAGCTGTTGCTGGGTACTTGTTGTGTCTCTGTCTCCGCTGAGTTCGGGTCTCAGGTGCTAAAACCAAATGGAAAATTACTTTTATGTTACTAAAGTGTGAAGTGCACTTAATAAACTATTGGAGTGATTCCCTGTTTGCCAGCCCTGACTTTGTTATAGGACAGGTTTTTTTTTTGTTTTGTTTTTACAACAATTTCCCCTGAATTGCAAATCAGTCAGTGTCGTGGCTTCTATAGTAATGTAATTACAACTAATTTGCAGCCAAGGGGTTAAATAATTTGTTTTAAATATCCCTAATTAAAAAAACAAATGAATTGGATATATATAAAGTAAATTCCCCCATCATGTTTACTTGAAAACACTGGTTGAAAAGATTTTGAACTTCAATTTAGTTTGGGTATGGCAACAATTGTGATGTAAACAAAACACAAGCGTTAAAAAGTTAAACCTAGGAAATATATTCACATTGTTTAAAATAGTATAAATTTCAATATGAATGACATAAAAAACTGGATTTGTCACATGCGTTAGGAATATTGCTTTGTAGACTGCAGCAGGGTTAATGATGAAGATCTGTGCTTGCTCTGACTTCCTGCTACGTGGTCAGACTGCACTTGCATATACTCTGACTTTCAGGCACACATTTTGTTATAGGTAGGAAGGAAGCCAGATGGTAAAATAAGTTAACTTTTCCTTGCATATGACTCTATCAGTTTGTTTTATTGACTTAAATAAGTGCAGGGGATCCACATTGGACGGCTTTAACATATACAGTATATTTATTTAAAGCACGGTGCTCTTTGTGCAGCAAAATGCATTGCAGTTTCAGAACTGTAAAAGCCGTGCTATGTAAACAGGTTCTGGATTAAACTAGATTGAGCCATACAAAATGTGATTACAAGATTATGGAATTATGAAAGGGCCACAAAAGCACATGTGGAACCTGCTATATTTATTTAGCTGTAAAACGAAGTATATATATATATATATATATACTGTACAGTGTGTCAAGCTACATAGTTTGTTTTTTTAAATGCAGAATTGGTGAACTAGAAAATAGGGACATATCTAATTTTATGATAAACGAAACAAATATACTTCAGGTGCAAGCAAGATAAATGTTTGCAGATAAAGGACCATGCAAAGTGTAAAAATAAAAAACTACATTTTATTTTTTTGCAGTACTGGACATTTTTGTAAGAGCATAGATTCTAAAACCAGAATTTCAACTTTTATAAATCCATTTTGACAACTTCTTAAAAAAAAGCCCATGGCTACTCAAACAAGCTCTTCGAGGCCATAGCTTCAGATTTTTTTTTTTAGTGCCTAATATTTAATTAGTGAATTTGTCTCAACAACTGTATGTGCTTAGCACTGCACTAAAGTTTGCCTGCAGAGCCAAAGCTTCAGGGCCTAGTTGTAACCTGTGTGAGCCACCACCCTGCTCAGTCACAGACTGCCTTATATATATTTTTTATGTATTCACAATGTGGCCGTGCTGACTCGTTCCCAGGGAGCTGGCAGACGTTCAAGGTCTTGTGATGCGATAACGAGCCAATTTCTTGTCCTTTGACACACAAAAGCCCTAACCCAATACAGCCCTATTTACCAGCAGTGCTTCTAGCCAGGCATGACCAGTACTCCCCTTCCTTGCAAAGAGCCTACACTGCGTGTGTAACTGGATTCCGATTGCCCCTAGTGGGTTTATTTTTTTCTAGTGATATGCATTATAATTTCATGAAAAAGTCACATGCACCCTCTTCAATTGTACATTACCGCTGCCATTTTCATTCTATCTAGCCGTTAAAAGCTTTTACATAGGCGTGTGCAGTTCCACCCTATATTATAGTATAGTTCTGCATGTCTCGATTTTATTTCCATGTTTATTGTGATAATTGAAAACAGTTAAAGGTCGTGGAGCTCTGGTTTATGGTATGACTATGCATGAAATAGCTCTCTGCACTCGTTGAATGTTCTATCAGGAGACAGCCCCAGAGAGGTTTAAATACCAAAGTCGCAAAAAAAAAAAAAAAAGTTTCCATACCATTTGTACCAGCCATTTCTCCCAGACAGGAGGAGGAGGAAAGGAAATAAACAAGGAAATCTGAGAGAGAAGTGAAGGGGGGAGGTTTGTTTCCCTAGTGTTCAATGGGACAGCAGGATGTTGGGTCCTATGGTTTAGGACTGTAAGAAATGTTATTATTCATCTTTAAACCATGAATGATCCACTGAAATCCATTATACAAAACAGCCCATAAGATATATAATAAAAGAAGCAAATCATCTCTCAGGCAACTTAAACCCAGTACTAATTTTAGAGAAACTACACTGCAACTGCTCAGCGATGCCAGTACTAACTAAAGACAAACCATTTAAGAGGGGGTAAAAATGCTCAACTTTGCAGTCGAATAGTTCTTACATGCAATCAACACACTGGTGAGGGTTTGATCTGATTTAAATAATAATAAAAAATCTTTGTAAAGCAAAAAGCAACATTGCAATACATGGGCAAATCGGTGATTACATTCACACAAGGTAATGTTTAATCCCAAAAATATACATCCAACCATGTATTAAAAACTTGCAAAGAGCTGTAACTAAACTAACATCATCCAACCACATGCAACTTTGAAGCTGTAACTTTTACTGAAACTCAGTCCCTACTCCCTAGGTTAAAGTCTGAGAGCTTATGCCTATTGCCTAAGAAAATTGGCGGCGGCCAATAGAAGAGCAGCTACGTGACATCACAACTGGGTCAGAGCTGTAAGGGAGGCGTTGCCTAGAGACCTCGGTTGGGTCAACGTTCTATCCCCTCCCACCCATGCGCCCTGCTAGCATTTATATATTTCTGTGTGCACGCTCGCTGAAGAGTTCAGCTCTCAGCACTTAACTTATAAACATCCTAGGCGGAATATTGGGACCTGTCACATAATTGAGTCTCACTCTCTACTTGTTTTCCTCTTCTTTAAAAAAAAACTTAGTCGTGGCTAGTCCAAAGCCTTCAAATAACTCCGGATCTTTAGGTCCTCTGGACTCCCTAATTGCTTCAAACTGGATCTGGAAATGTCTGCAACGCTTTTATCTGCCTTTTACGATATCGATCTATTTTGTAAGGTATGCATCGCCAACGTATTTATATTTAGCACATCTACAGGTTTTTTAAGTACAAATACAAAAACTTTGAGACTAAAACAGGTTTTTAGCTTATAAAATATTATGGCACTGCATGTGTGTGTGCAGCAGCTGCTCTAAAGTTATAAATTGTTTGTTCTCTACTTGGGCAGCAAAAGGTTTTTTGAAATTAGAAAATGATTTTGTAGAAACGTAAACTGATTTAATTTAAGGACACTTAACATTGGAGCAGTGCTGTCTAGTTAGCACGAGGTCACTCATTTCTGCAAACTAAATATGGCAGCAAGTGTGTTCTATGATTTGCAATGATGTTCGTATATACATTACATTCTAATGTTTGATTTGCATTTAAACAGAAACTGAATCATAACTACGTAAATATTTATATTGTAAGATTTAGATATATGAACTGTTTTTGCTTTGATGCTAATAAAACTATTTTCAGCTAAACTATATTTTATCTTTGACTTATGGGAGCAGCAGTGCTAATGTTTTATTGTTCTTCCTTCTAGACCGAGAAAGCGCTGAACAATCTAAACTTCAGTAGCATGTTGGATAAGAAGGCAGTCGGTAGCCCGGTTAGCCCCACCAGCTCCAGCTTTATCCCAGGATTCCTCCGCAGACACTCAACCAGCAATCTGCAAGCGCTGACTGGCAGCTCCTCCAGCAAGTTCCCTTCCTCCAGCAACAACAACGTGTTCAATGGCCTTAAGGAGAGCAGCACCGCACTGCTTAACAAGGAGAACAAGTTCAGGGACCGCTCCTTCAGCGAGAACGGGGAGCGCAGCCAGCAACTGATCAACCTGCAACAGAAATCCGGTGCCCAGATCAATTCCACCCGCTACAAGACAGAGCTTTGTCGGCCATTTGAAGAGAGCGGGGCTTGCAAATACGGCGAGAAGTGTCAATTCGCCCATGGCTTCCACGAGTTACGTAGCCTGACCCGCCACCCCAAGTACAAGACAGAGCTGTGCCGCACCTTTCACACTATCGGCTTCTGCCCTTACGGTCCTCGCTGCCACTTCATCCATAATGCCGAGGAGCGCAGACAGGCACCTCCCGGGAGCTTGGAGAGCCGGGGCTTGCAGTTTAGCAACCAGCCACGGCCTAAACTACACCACAGCCTCAGTTTCTCAGGCTTCCCCAACCACCACGGCCTGGACTCTCCCACCTCCCGTACACCACCCCCGCCATCTTCCTATGGCGACGACCTGCTGCTTCTTTCCCCGCCTGATTGCGCCAACAACGCCTTCACTTTTTCTGGACAGGAGCTGGGTCTCCTCGCCCCTTTGCAAATCCCAAGCGCCAATAATACCAGCAGCACCGCGGCCTACTTCAGACAGGCGTCTCCTCCACCTCTCACCCTGCAGCCCCTCAGACGCCTTAGTGAGTCCCCAGTGTTCGACGCCCCTCCTAGCCCCCCGGATTCTCTGTCTGACAGGGATAGCTACCTTAGCAGCTCTGGCAGCCTGAGTGGTTCAGATTCCCCTACCCTGGACGCTAACAGACGCCTACCAATTTTCAGCAGGCTCTCTATCTCAGATGACTGAGTGCACAGGATTTTGCCACCATTCTACACAGCAGAGACTAACTTTTGATGTTGGCACTCGTGTTTTTGTTTTACCCCACCCTGTCCAGAGACATTACTGCCCCAAGCTGGCTGAGTGCACACTTGAGTGGACTTTACACACCCCACTCACCACACATACAGCTAAGAGCTCTAGTGATGCTGGCACTCATTTTCTTTCCTGTTGCTTGTTACCTACCACGTTTTTTTTTTTCTGCAGAGCCAGGGAAAATGACTGAAAATCTTTAAAACTGAACAAAAACGATTTTTTTTTTTTTTCAAATAGAACAAACTATTTTTTATAGGACTGGGGGATATAGGGTGGGAAGTCTTTTGTGGGGTGGGGTAAAGTTTTATGCACCAGCAGCCATTCCATCTCCTTGATACAGTGAAGCATTAGAACAGCAAACTTATTTTGTGACCAGTCTCTTGGAGAATTTTTTTTTTTTTTTAATTTTGCTCAAAGAGCATAATTAATCCCTAAATGTCAATTTAACCCCCTTGGCTACAGCCAGAGTGTTTAAGTGACTTATTTAAACATAAGCTTTTATAGAAACCCAACATCCTGCCAAGAATATGCCTTAACAAGCAACCCTCGTTAAATGTCTATATATAATATTTTTTTTATTTTCTTGCTTAACATACTAAAAAAAAAACTTCCATTCCAAAGTCTAGCATCGGTTCCATTGCCACCGCTTAGTGAGCTGTTAGCGTAGAACAATATTTGTTTGGAAGCACTCTGTTGCATTTAGTTTAATTGTTGAATAACTGCTGATTATTTTTTTTTATTATTATTTTAGCTGTATGAGTTGCTAGCCTTTCACTGCACCAACTCAATATGAAACTATTTAACTTATTTATTATCTTGTGAAAAGTATACATTGGTAATTTGTTCATACTGTATTTATCGGGTATGATTGAAAAGCAATAGATATATATTCTTTTATTATGTTTAAATTATGATTGCCATTATTAATCTGCAAAATGTGGAGTGTATGTTCTTTTCACAGTAATATATGCCTTTTTGTAACTTCACTTTGTTATTTTATTGTAAATGAGTAAAATCTTAATTTAAGAGATTGTAATATTTATTTCGTTAATTTTTGTTTACGTTAATAAATGATAGAATGGGTTCTTTTTAGAAATCCATCTTAAGTGCTGTGGAAGAAGTTTGAGGAATTTTTATGGATAGTTTATATATATATTTTCATTTTTGTTTTCCCTCAACATATTAAAAAAATCACTAGGCTGCCCAATAAAGTGAATTTTTTTTTAAATTGCATTTGAGACTCTAGTGGGTCAATTGTGTTTAAATCAAACCAAAAAGTATTTTAAAATGCCTTATTCCACCGAAATCACTGTGACCACCGTATGTAGCAATAATTGGGGTCCCAGTATTATATACATTTTTTATTTTTTTTTCTCACAGTGCCTTTGAAGGATTTCACACTTGCCTTAAGTAATCTTCCTCAACCAAAAAAAAAAGTATTTTCTAGTAGTGTGATAATTTGAATGTAGGGGTGGGTTTTATTGTAAGGTTACCACTCAGTAAAAGGCCATATTTATGAAAATAAACTTAGTGCAGTACATGAAACACTTTGTCTACATTAAATTCCTTAAATTTCCCTGACATGGAAAACCAAGCATTTTTTTTTTTTTAAATTTACCTTTTATGGTGAATGATTAAAAGTAGTAAAATTTGTTTGTATATAGTAGGTACAGATTGAGCACTGTGTACTCTTTTTGGACTACTTTAACAGACTTTTCCTGAATGTAACTAAAAGATGAGTTGACTAGAATATATAAAAGATGATATATATATTTTAGTTGGGTCACTAAGAATTGTGAGACTGTAAAATTTGTACTGTAAATGTTTTGTAGTTCTCCCAATAAATTTCTTTTTGAAATAAAGCTCTTTATGGATGTTTTCTGAGGTTGGATGATCTTTGCCTACAGGTTCACCAGTGTGTGAGCTGGGGGACTCTCTTCCCTGACTGCAGAAGTTATTGGCTAACTGTCAAGACAAATACCTAGGTTCCAAAGTGCAGACTATCTTCTAAAGTTAACCCTTAATGACTTACAGCTTGAGGTTGTTTAGCACTATTACTGTCTAATATTCAGTAAAGTATGTGTGTGTGTGTGTATGTATATATATATATATATATATATATATATATATATATATATATATATATATATATATATATATATATATATATTCTCACTCTCACTCACTCTCTCTCTCACACTCACTCTCTCTCTCTCACACTCACTCTCTCTCTCTCACACTCACTCTCTCTCTCTCACACTCACTCTCTCACACTCACTCTCTCACACTCACTCTCTCACACTCGCTGGTCTTTAAATAACAGGTGCCTTTAATGTGATGTTTCGGGGAACATAATCCCCTTCCTCAGATATACAGTATATATACATACACTTTTTTTTTTTTTTTTTTTTTCATGTTAATCCACTGAAACAAAAATGACAAGTCATTGCATCAAGCATTCCCCCCCCCTTCTTTATGGACTTACTATAAATGTATAGTCTTAAAAACAAACAAGCAAAAAAACCATTGGTTAAAGGGACAGTCTACACTAAAATTGTTGTTTAAAAAGATAGACAACGCCTTTACTACCCGTTCTTTGTAACATTTAAACTTCTAATTTTCTGCCTGTTTCTAAGCCACTAAAGACGGCTTCCAATCACATGTTTTTTTTATTATTAACTTTTCACAAAAGGAGACTGCTAGTTCATGTGGGCCATATAGATAATATTGTGTTAACATCCGGGGAGTTATTTAAGATCTAGCACAACAGAGTACTAAGTGCAAGTCAGTAGATAATAGTCATGTGATCAGGGGCTGTCAGAAAATGCCTAGATACAAGTTAATCAGAGGTAAAAAATATATTAATATAACTGTTGGTTATGCAAAACTGGGGAATGGGTAATAAAGGGATTTTGTATATTTTAAAACAATTCTATTGTACACTGTCCCTTTAATGCAATACTTGTGTGTAGAAATTTCAGATAAATGCATCTTCTTTGCTATTCTACACTTGTTAAACTCAACATCATGTTTTTATATTAACACGATATATAATATTTCAGGTATCCACTCCTACATACTTATATTTTTCACATTTGAAATATAGTAATTGCCTATTGGCCTGTTTAAGAGAGAGTATAAAGATTGGCTATCCTTAAGAGTGCTCATTAAATAAGTGTTGCATCAGTTACAAGTGAGTTGCTTAAATGCTATTTACATATTTAGGAAGTATGCATGCTTTAGTGTACTGGGACGGTGAGTTGCGTAACATGCCAAACCTCCAGTCATAAGTGGAACGTCTTATCTTCTGAATACTAATCTGGTACAATGTATCTAAATTGTGTACATAGGTAGCCATAATTTGACGCATAATAGTTGCCTGTGTAACATTGTCATTTTACATCTGGTTATTCATCCATAGGTATCACGGATTCAGTTTAATTCAAAGTCAAATGATGCCAAAATCAGCGCTGTGTGTGTATATATATATATTTTTTAAAATTGTGTGTGTATATAATCTATATGTACCTAGTTTATTAATCATTTGGCTAAAGGCTAGTAGATATGTGTGTAAATTAGTTCTAATTAAATGACATGTTTGCTAGTACCAAGTGTTTTAAATGGCAGCTTATATCTCAAACATTTCATCTCAATTTATTTTGATATTTTACAATGACCACAATTAAGCCATTTTTAAATCAAAATAATGACCATAAAGAATTTTTCAGTTCCAATAGCTGCATACAAATAAATGTAATTACATTGAATAAAATATTTAAAGGGACACTGAACCCAACATTTCTTTCATCATTCAGATAGAGCATGACATTTTAAGCAACTTTCTAATTTACTCCTATTATCAATTTTTCTTCATTCTCTTGGTATCTTTATTTGAAATGAAAGAATGTAAGTTTAGATACTGCCCCATTTTTGGTGAACAACCAGGGTTGTTCTTGCTGATTGGTGGATAGATTCATCCACCAATGAAAAAGTGCTGTCCAGAGTTCTGAACTAATAAAAAAAAAAAAGCTTAGATGCCTTCTTTTTCAAATACAGATAGCAAGAGAACGAAGAAAAATTGATAATAGGAGTAAATTAGAAAGTTGCTTAAAATTGCATGCTCTATCTGAATCACAAAAGAAAAAAATTGGGTTCAGTGTCCCTTTTTTGAAATCCCCATTCAGGGTTGCAGTTTAATTACTTTGCAAACGAGCCCAAAAGCCTAGAGTCAGAAGACAGCAACAAATTTATAACCCTCTAGTTCTTTTTATGGTGCTCAATTAAACAGGAAACTGTATTTTATTTTTCCTGTGAGGGTAAGTGAATAAAAATAGACTTGAGTGATGCCTTTTTGAGACCTTAGACAAGATAACAGCCGTATACTAGAGCTCCCAACTGCTGTTAGACAACTGCAGAAGCTTTGGCCAATGTAATATTGGTAATTTACATTCTCAATTTCATTGCCACAGGCCCCTACCACATTAATGATGCAGTATTGATTTTGTGTACACTGCAGATGGGTTCCTGTCTACCGAAGAAGATTGTTTACTGGTGTTTGGCAATAGTAATACAGTGTAAATAGGGTCAGTTATTGCTAGGAGCTATAGAGATGCTTTTGTTGAGGTTATGTATTGTTTATATACAGAAAGGTTTCTGGACTATAAACATCTCAACACCTTTGATGCTAGATATGAAAATTTATTTTTAAAAGGAGCAAAAAAAGTTAAAATACTCTGAAATGTTTGGATGAACATGCTTTTAAAGGGACACTGAACTCAAATTTTCTTTTGTGATTAAGATAGATCATGCAATTTTAAGCAACTTTCTAATTTACTCCTGTTAGCAAATGTTCTTCATTCTCTTGGTATCTTTATTTGAAAAGCAAGAATGTAAGGTTAGGTGCCTGCCCATTTTTCGTGACCAACCTGGGTAATTCTTGCTGATTGGTGGATACATTCATCCACCAATAAGCAAGTGCTGTCTAGGGTACTGGACTTTCTTTTTCAAATAAAGATAGCAAGAGAAAAAAGAAAAATTGATAATTATGAGAAAATTAGAAAGTTGCTTAAAATTGCATGCTCTATCTGAATCACGAAAGAAAAAAAAAATGGGTTCAGTATCCCTTTAACTGACTGGATGGCTGTCTGAAATAAATGGTTGTGTATAACCCTTTAAAATACATTAACTTTGACAACTTAAACTAAATAGAAACCATGCTAATGGAAGGGATACTGCATAGCTGCAAAAATGCATAAACTTAAATGGATAGGAAACCCCAGAATGTTCTTTCATGATTTAGATAGAACATAAGATTTTAAACCACTTTCAACTTTACTTTTATTATCAAATTTGCATCATCTTTTGCTGAAAGAACAGCATTGCACTACGGGCGGCTAGATGCTTACATCTAGTTAGCCAATCACAATAGACAAATGTGTGCAGGCAATCAGAAGATAGCTCCCACTAGTGTAGGATATGTGCATATTCTTTTTCAACAAGGGATACCATGATGAGAATGAGGCACATTTGAAAATAGAAGTGTCTTAAGATGACATGCTTTATCTGAATGAAGTTTAAAGGGATAGTCTAGGCCAAAATAAACTTTCATGATTCAGATAGAGCATGTAATTTTAAAGAATTTTCCAATTTACTTTTATCACCAATTTTGCTTTGTTCTCTTGGTATTCTTAGTTGAATGTTTAACCTAGGAGGTTCATATGCTAATTTCTTAGACCTTGAAGCCCACCTCTTTCATATTGCATTTTAACAGTTTTTCACCACTGGAGGGTGTTAGCTCACGTATTTCATATAGATAACACTGTGCTCGTGCACGAGAAGTTATCTGGGAGCAGGCACTGATTGGCTAAACTGCAAGTCTGTCAAAAGAACTGAAAAAAGGGGCAGTTTGCAGAGGCTTAGATACAAGATAATCACAGAGGTTAAAAGTATATTATTATAAGTGTGTTGGTTATGCAAAACTGGGGAATGGGTAATAAAGGGATTATCTATCTTTTAAAACAATAAAAATTCTGGTGTAGACTGTCCCTTTTAATTTTTGACATTCCTATCCCTTAACAGGAGGTGCAACTAATTCACAAGTATGGGCTGCGCACTGGCTGACAGGACAATTCCCACAAAAAGGGGTTTTATTCAGCACACGCATAACCCTGCAAAGGGGTTTCAAACCTAGTTAAAGGGACACTGAACCCACATTTTTGCTTTCGTGATTCAGATAGAGCATGCAATTTTAAACCACTTTCTAATTTCTATCTGAATCACAATAGAAAAAAATTGGGTTCGGTGTCCCTTTAAAGGAACATGAGACACATTTCTTTCATAATTCAGATAGAAATAAATTATAAAGTTGTTTAAAATTGTATGCTCTATTATCAAATTTTCTTTCTCTTGGTTACTTGTTAAAAAAAAAAAACGGAGGTAAGCTCAGGAGCATGCATGTGTTCGGAGCACTATATGGCAGCAGTTTTGCAAAAATGTTATTTATTTGCAAGAGTACTAGAGGGCAGCACTATTTCCTGCCTTCTAGTGCTCCAGACGCCTACCTAGGTATCTCTTCAACAAAGAATTACCATGGGAACAAAGCAAATTTGATAACAAAAGTAAACTGGAGACATTTTTAAATAGTTATGCTCTGTCTGAATCACAAAAGAAATGTTTTGGGTTTCATATCCCTTTTAAGCTCACCCAATAGGCAAACTGCCTGAGCAAGACACGGCCAGTGATTGGTGGATTACATGCTCCTGATATCGACATCACACAGTTACTCAGTAGCACTGGTGTAATAAAAAAGGAAAGGAAAATGCTTTAACAAATTGGAGTATTTTATTTATTGTTGCATATCCTGTTTAGGAAATCAACATTACACTGAAAATCTTTTTTCAGAGAAACCAGAAAGGAGGTTAAAGGGACATGAAACAAAACATTTTCTTTCATGATTCAGATCGAATATACATTTGTAAACAACTTCCCAATTTACTTATGTTATCAATTTTGCTTCATTCTCTATGTATCCTTTGTTGAAGGAGCAGCAAAGCACTACTGGGAGTTAGATGAAAATATAGGTAAGCCATTTACAAGAGGAATATATGTGTAGGCGCCAATCAGCAGCAGCCTGTCTGGGTTTGGTTTCCAATAAAGAATACTAACCAAGCAAATTAGGTAAAATACAAATTTATTTAAAGGGACACTGAACCCAATTTTTTTTTTTCGTGATTCAGACAGAGCATGCAATTGTAAGCAACTTTCTAATATACTCCTATTAGCATTTTTTCTTCGTTCTCTTGCTATCTTTATTTGAAAAAGAAGGCATCTAAGTTAAGTAGCCAGAAAATGTTTGGTTCAGACAGTGGACAGCACTTGTTTATAGGTGGGTGAATTTATCTACCAATCGGCAAGAACAACCCAGGTTGTTCACCAAAAATGGGCTGGCATCTAAACTTACATTCTTGCTTTTCAAATAAAGATACCAAGAGAATGAAGAAAATTTCATAATAGGAGTAAATTAGAAAGTTGATTAACATTGCATGCTATCTGAATCATGAAAGAAACATTTTTTGGTTCAGTGTCCCTTTAAAATTGTATTCTCTGTCTGAATCGTGAAAGAAAAATTGTGGGTTTCATGTCCCTTTTAATTAATTAACCCCTTAATGACAACAGCACTTTTCCATTTTCTGTCCATTTGGGACCAAGGCTATTTTTACATTTTTGCTGTGTTTGTGTTTAGCTGTAATTTTCCTCTTACTCATTTACTGTACCCACACATATACCGTTTTTCTCGCCATTAAATGGACTTTCTAAAAAATACCATTATTTTCATCATATCTTTTAATTTACTATATAAAATATGAGGAAACAATGGGAAAAAAACACACTTTTCTAACTTTGACCCCCAAAATCTGTTGCACATCTACAACCATTAAAAAACACCCATGCTAAATAGTTTCTAAATTTTGTCCTAAGTTTAGAAATACCCAATGTTTACATGTTCTTTGCTTTTTTATACAAGTAGCACTTTGCTATTTCCAAACCACTTTTTTTCAAAATTAGCGCTAGTCACATTGGAACACTGATATCTTTCAGGAATCCCTGAATATCCCTTGACATGTATATAATTTTTTTTAGACGACAACCCAAAGTATTGATCTAGGCCCATTTTGGTATATTTCATGCCACCATTTCACCACCAAATGCGATCAAATAAAAAAAAAAAATAGTCAACTTTTTCACAAACTTTAGGTTTCTCACAGAAATTATTTACAAACAGTTTGTGCAATTATGGCACAAATGGTTGTAAATGCTTCTCTGGGATCCCCTTTGTTCAGAAATAGCAGACATATATGGCTTTGGCGTTGCTTTTTGGTATTTAGAAGGCCGCTAAATGCTGCTGCGCATCACACGTGCAGGGTTAATTTTAGCTTTAGTGTAGCGATCAGCCTCTCACCCGACACATCACACCCCCTGATCCCTCCCAAACAGCGCTCTTACCTCCCCCACCCCACAATTGTCCCGCCATCTTAAGTACTGGCAGAAACTCTGCCAGTACTAAAATAACAGCTATCTCTGATTTTTTTTTTAAGCATATTTACATATGCTGCTCTGTAGGATCCACCCTTAGCCCCCAACCTCCCTGACCCCCCCCCCAACATCTCTCTAACCTCCCCCTCTACCTTCTTGGGAGCCATCTTGGGTAATGGCAGCTGTCTGCCAGTAGCCAGTTTACAATATAGGAAATGTATATTTTTTCTGTAGTGTAGCTTCCCCCTCCCAGATCCCTTAGATTATTTTTTTGGGGCATTCCCTCCCCCCTTTCTCCCACTTATACTTTTTTTTCTGCAGTGTAGAGGTTCCCATCCAGTCCCTCCCCGTGAACGCGCCTGCCGTCCCCCGTGCACGCGCCCCCGGAGACCCCATCCCCGATCCCGTCCCCCTCTCAGACGCAGAACCCATCGATGGCCGCCCACCCGCCTCCCACTTCAACACCCACCAACGAATACGGCCATCGATGTCAGGTGCAGAGAGGGCCACAGAGTGGCTCTCTGCACCGGAGGGGTCAAAATGGTTATTGCAGGATGCCTCAATATCCGGAAAGCAGCTGGAAGCGATCAGGATCGCTTCCGGCGCTTGTTTTACCGTTGGACGTACCAGGTACGTCCATTGTCATTAAGGGGTTAAAGGGACACTGAACTCAATTTTTCTCTTTCGTGATTCAGATAGAGCATGCAATTTTAAGCAACTTTCTAATTTACTCCTATTATCAAATTTTCTCCATTCTCTTGGTATCTTTATTTGAAAAGCAAGAATGTACGTTTATATGCCGGCCTATTTTTGTGAACAACCTTAGTTGTCCTTGCTGATTGGACAGCACCAATAAATAAGTGCTGTCCAGGGTTTTGAATAAAAAATTGTCTGGCTCCTTACCTTAGATGCCTTCTTTTTCAAATAAAGATAGCAAGAGAACGAAGAAAAAAAATTGATAATAGTAGTAAATTAGAAAGCTGTTTAAAATTACATGCTCTACCTCTATCTGAATCACGAAAGAAAAAATGTTGGTTCAGTGTCCCTTTAAAGTGTCAGTGATAGATTTCTCGATTACTTTCTATAACTACAAATACACCAATTCACAAAACAAGGTATATTATACATAGAATTGATGGAAACAAATACAAAAAATATTTCATAAATTATTTGGTACGCATTTATATATTTAAGTCCCACATTTTAAAAGGATAATGTACTGCAGAATGAGTGGGCTTTCATTTTTTTATTTGCCTACAAAATGTAATATTTTTGTTATGCAAATAGATTCACTCTGAAACTCTGTGTATGCCACAAATAAGCCCTGGGAAGCCATTAAACGTAGCGTTGCGTTCTGCTATAATCTGAATAAACAGACCTTGATACTTTGTGTTCCCAAACACCATTCTTAAAGCTTGCAACCTTGGGCTGTTTATTAATGGTTTCACAAAGCTTACCAGGCCGTGTGCTGCTGGATTTGAGATATGGGCTCCACCTGCACGGTTTTAACATAGTTTTGTGCAGATTGTGCAAACTTAAAGGGACAGTCTACACCAGAATTTTTATTGTTTTAAAAGATAGATAATCCCTTTATTACCCATTTCCAAGTTTTGCATAACCAACACAGTTATAATAATATACTTTTTACCTCTGTGATTATCTTGTATCTAAGCCTCTACAAACTGCCCCTTTTTTCAGTTCTTTTGACAGACTTGCAGTCTAGCCAATCAGTGCCTGCTACCAGATAACTTCACGTGCACGAGCACAGTGTTATCTATATGAAATACGTGAACTAACACCCTCTAGTGGTGAAAAACAGTTAAAATGCAATCTGAAAGAGGTGGGCTTCAAGGTCTAAGAAATTAGCATATGAACCTCCTAGGTTAAGCTTTCAACTAAGAATACCAAGAGAACAAAGCAAAATTGGTGATAAAAGTAAATTGGAAAATTGTTTAAAATTACATGCTCTATTTGAATCATGAAAGTTTATTTTGGCCTAGACTGTCCCTTTAAGATAAGTGTTTTCATTAAAGGGACAGTCAACACCAGAATTTTTGTTTTTTAAAAGCCAACACTGTTATAGAAATTCACTTTTTACCTCTGATTACCTTGTATCTATGCTTCTGCAGACTGCCCCCTTATTTCAGTTCTTTTGACAGGCTTGCATTTTAGCCAATCGGTGCTCACTCCAAGGTAACTTCACGTGCATGAGCTCAATGTTATCTATATGAAACACATGAACTAATGCCCTCTAGTGGTCAAAATGCATTCAGATTAGAGTCAGTCTTCAAGGGCTAATAAACTAGCATATGAACCTCCTAGGTTTAGCTTTCAACTTAGAATACCAAGAGAACAAAGCAAAATTAGTGATAAAAGTAAATTGGAAAGTTGTTTAAAATTACATGCCCTATTTAAATCATGAAAGTTTTTTTTTTTGGACTTGACTGTCCCTTTAAGACAGTATAGTTTAAAGGGATGTTAAGCGGCTGGCTACAACTACAGTAACATGGTTACTAAAGCTCTGCTTTTTCACACTGGGTGCCATTATAGTGATAAATTTGCATGTTCTAATTCAGTGTTTCTCAAGTACTCCTACCATGCCATATAATATCTTAAAGGGACACTATACACCAATTTTCATATAACTGCACAGATGAAATAGCCATGGTAACTGATTAGCTGATTATTTAACCTGAACTCTAGATATGAAAATCTGTCCTGTTAGGGGTTACCTGGGGACTGGAGTTGAGAAACATTGTGTTCTGTCTTCTTGACAAGATGTATTGTGCACTTCATTTTAATGTGTACAATGCGGATCTGTTTGTTTTTTTGCAGTGGCTGCATTGCTCTATATTATAGACTACTGCAGAAACTTTAAAAACATGCAGCTCACGATCTGTATTGTGCACTCTGTTATTCCTGGCTACTTTTACTAATATTTGTTATGTAACTTTTAGACTGTTGGGAACAAAATGCAAAACTGTCATTCTTCTGCTTTGTATTGTGTGCTATTGCACAAGCTAACCCAAAGTGCAAAGTACAAAAGCCGGTAACATCACTGACAGCACAATGCTTCTGTATAAAGATGCAGAGCTTTACTAACTCCAGTTGTGCTCAGCAGTTTAAAGGGATAGTCTAGTCAAAATTAAACTTTCATGATTCAGATAGAGCATGCAACTTTCTAGTTAACTCCTATTATCAATTTCTCTTCGTTCTCATGGCAACTTTATTTAAAAAAAAAAAAAAGCTGGAATGTAAGCTTAGGGGCCGGCCCTTTTTTGGTTCAGAACCTAGGTAGCACTTGCTGATTGGTGTCTAAATGTAGCCACCAATCAGCAAATGCTACTTCGGGTGCTGAACCAAAAATGGGCCGGCTCCTAAGCTTTACATTCCAGCTTTTTCAAATAAAGATACCAAGAGAACAAAGAAATTGATATAAGGAGTAAATTAGAAAGTTGTTTAAAATTGCATTCTCTATCTGAATCATGACAGTTTAATTTTAATTAGACTATCCCTTTAAAGCATGAACTACAATGTCTATGGTACTTACAGTGGTATTCTGTGTCTCTTTAAATGCATGTGAAAAGTCCAAAAGACAGCAGCACTCACCAATTTGTACAAAAGTTCATATGTTTATTTTATATTTATTTTTTTGTACAAAAGTTCATATGTTTATTGGAGTCTCCCCATGGTACACAAATCAAGACAACATTTTGGGCCTGTTGCCCTTAGTTATGTCAAGTAACACTGAATACAAAACATAGTGCCTTTTATAGGCAGGTGCAAAAATAGGTCACACCTCAAACTATTTGAGGCCTGGCTCACTGAAATACAATATGTACAATTATTATTTTTTATTTTTTTAATTCTTTTAAGGTTATTACAAACACTTGCACATTATTTTGTGGAATACACATGCAGATAGTAGAAAGGAAAAGAGGGGGGAGAAAAGACTTGTAACTCATTTTGTAACATGTCTATCATAATCACATTTTACAGAAATATAGACAAATCAAGCTCCTTATTCATCCCTATTGGAAACATTGTTTCTAATTTGGTAATCCAAAAGGCTTTCCTTTGTTTTAAATATAATGCTCTATTATCACCTCTCCTAAGGGGTTTAACAATATGATCTATAACTTTAAGTTTGAGCTGACTTATACTGTCCTGCTTCTAAAAAATGCTTATCCACTGGATTTTTAATATAGTTGGTATGGATATTGGACTTATGCTTGGTTATCCTATCACAAACTGCCCTAGTCGTTTCACCTACATAACTCTGCCCACATGGGCACTTGATCATGTATATCGCAAAGCTGGTATTACAGGTAAAAAAAAAAAACATTGATGTAAAATTTCTTCCCATTTCATGGATGAAAGAGAATTTTTCCTTTGTTCATACTGTTGCAATTGCAACATCCAGACATGTTTTTTTTATGTAATATGCATTGTCTTTTAGTACTGCTAGGACCTATATCAGATTTAATCAGTCTATATCTCAAGTTACTACTCCTTTTATATGCTGGCATAAAGCTTGTTCGAAATTCTGGGACTGATGGATTACCTTTGCATAAAATATGCCAATATTTCCTCAACATAGAAACCGCATTAGGACTCAAAGAATTGTACTGCATAACACAAACTAAACTTTTTAAATACATAACGGGCAAACGTAAAACTGTGAGACCATTACTATATTTTATTAAAAAATAAAATGATGCATAATTTTTCTTTCATTTGTTCGCCCAAGTCTGTTTATCCTATTTTAATTATTTTTTATACATTTCATGTAGCAGTGTCACAAAGCTTTCTTACCAAACCAGCTCAAATGGTGTCAGTGCTGAGTTCAATATGATGTGGAGAGAATACACGTTGCTGAGTTTGATTACTTCTAATATATTTGCATCAAATTCTAACCCCCCCCCCCCCCCCACGCACCATATTTCTATGAAGCTTGCAAAAGAATGAGCAGTCATGTGATATATCAGGCCTTCTCTTGTGTATCAATGCAGGTTTAATTTATAGACGTTAAAGCAACATTAAACACTTCTTTCTTTTGTGTAAAATTGTGCCTGTTGAAAAGATCACATAGGTAAGCTCAGAAGCACCAATGCACTACTGGTAGCTAGCTGGGGATTGGTGGGGGCACATATATGCCTCTTGTCATTAGTTCATCAGATGTATTCAGCTTGCTTCTAGTAGAGCAAGGGTTTAGCACATAGTTATATACAAGCATTACTTAGCACAGTAATACAATGCTCTAATGCATTTTTTGTCCCTTTAACTTTACCTCAGGGTAACAATATAAATCTCTGTTTTGTTAGAGCATATTATTATTAAAGGGACAGTATACACCAATTTTTATATAACTGCATGTAATAGACAGTACTATAAAGAATAATATGCACAGATACTGATATAAAAATCAAGCATAAAACCATTTAAAAACTTACTTAGAAGCTTGTAGTTTAGCTCTGTTAAAAAGGTAGCTGGAACATGCACTGTAAGTTGGAAATAGCAGACACCCCTCCCCCTTCCTTTGAATATGAAAAGACCCTTTACACAAACAGGAGTAAGCTGGAGTAGGTATACGTCATTATTCTTCTAAAACTTTGAGGCTTGGTTAGGAGTCTGAAAATCAGAGCAATGTTATTTAAAGGGACAAGCTAAAGAAGTGAAACAAAGTACAGAGGCGCCAATGGTGCAGATCAATGGTGGTATAAGGCACAATAACACCCCAATATGCACAGGATACTCACATGTAGTGGAGGCAATCAATCTTGCCCATAGATACAGGCTGGATTTCACAGCAGTCCAGCTAGCTGTTCCAAGGTGTGGTAGCAGATGGGTGGGTATTAGAGTATTGGTACTCTATAGTAGCATAGCAGCAAGAAGTAGTAGTTGTAACACTTAGAGTGGATTTGATAAAAAGTAAATTTATTTAAAAAGTATAAAAAATATATATATATATAACAATACCACTCATCTCAGTGTTAAAACATATATCTTAAACATAAGGATTACATGCGACGCGTTTCTCAGATATACTGTTTCCTCAGGCATGTTATTACACAGTTCTTAACCTCCTTATATAGGGCTATGCTACTATGAATACGCCCACATCCCACCCCCACCAATCATTCAAATTGTAACCAATCAAGAGCCATCATTTAACAATGACGCCGCCCTTATTACAACATATTAAAGGATAGGTTTAGAGAAAAAGGTTACCCCAATAGTATTATAGAACATGGCTATAATCGAGCAAGATCAGTAGACAGAAACCACTTGTTATCTGGTGGGGAAAAATCCAAAAGAGAGACAGAAAATTCTGTCCCCCAGAGTCAACCCCTATTTGTCACTCAATATAATTCCAACTTTAGGGCAGTGAATAGAATCATAAAAAAACACTGGCCCATCTTGCTTAGGGATCCCATCTTAAAGAAGGTTTTGGCCCCCGTCCCAAGATAGTGTACAGGAGGGCACCAACCTTGAAACAAAAGTTGGCACCAAGTAAGGTGGTTATGACTAAAAAACATACTAAATATAACAAGAATGGGTCTAGGAATCCTGAGTATAGGATGGGTAGGACTGATAACAACATTGGGACATACAGATGTGGACATAGAAGATGCCACATGTGTAAATTTATTACACATGGAAAGAAATCAATAATAGCTCACACGACAGGAGAAGAATACCAAATCATTGAACACCTTACATGTAATTTTAGTTACGTCGTATATGCACTTACATGTGCGTGTGGGGTCCAGTATATTGGACGCACCTCTAGGAAGGTGAGACTGAGATGGGGAGAGCATAAAAGAAATATAATTAAAAACTCGATCAAACATAGTGTCTCTAGGCACAAGTGCACCAAAACCATACAAGGTGGATGCTCATTCAGCATTACGCCACTAGAAAGTATCCCAATCAGCCATCACTATAACAGATTCACCCGTTTGAGACAAAGGGAAACATATTGGATATTTAAATTCCAAACATTGTTTCCCACGGGGCTTAATGAAGTCATTGACTCCATAGCATTTGCTTAGTTGCATTCCTGCCCCATCCATTCTCAACAATTGATCATTGCTCCTCATTAGTAAGGTTCTTAGTATTTGGTCACTATTATGTACAGTGGAATCTGTATATTAGGTTGTACTTTATATACCATTGTCCCTAGATGAACACAGCTCACCTGCAATGTAATATACTTACCATTATATTATAATTTAACCCTGCCACTAGTATTCTCATCACTTCCCCCAGTTTAGGTATCACTATCAGTTTTCATTCACATTAACACTTTAGACTAGGGATCATTGGTCCCTTGTCAATATATTGATATGTCAAATTTTAATTATAATTTTCTTCTAGGCACATATTCACATCCCTTCATAGGGAGCAAATGTATAAATTTAATATCATAAAACTATACACTCAGATACATATCACTCGTTATTTATATGTCCTCTTAATAGCTACCATTCATACTGACATTCCCGACTAGGGGGTCAGTATAATATATAATTTTTTTTATTACACAAACTTACGCTCTGTACAAGGGAGTCATTGTTCAGCATTATCATGTTATGTAATTTAGGCACATTTCCCTTATATAGAGAGAACATAACATTCACCATTGAACTTACAGCCACTAGAGTATACTAAGCATTATCTAGCACTTTTTTTGTAACATTTGGAGACAATGATTTAGAATTGCACTTTAATATTATACAGACACACTTTCTTTATTATGCATGGTATTTGAATTTATTACATTTGTCTTTGCGTGTATCTAAGAACACATATAGGCAAGGAGAGAGAGGGAGATATATATAAACATTTATTTGCTATATCTGACTTATTCCTGACATGTACATTTGACACATGTCAATATGTCAAATAATCTATCTATTGGCATGGGAATTGGTACTCCTCTAAAGTGGGTGCTTCACTGTGTGGCGGGTTTATATAAACATAATTACGCAATATAATAGAACAATAGTCTAGAGAGCAATCGGCTCTAACTATAGTACATATCTTGGTTTTGATCATTTTCCCCCCACGGACCAATAGTCACAGTCCATCCGATAATAACACAGGCAGGACCAATGGGAGTTTTGCCTTTATGGTTGGCCGCCGCCAACCATTGCACTTCCCTAAGTCATATTGATAGCCTGCAATACCAGTGGTATATCCCCACCATGTGATTGCAGGTTAGACCAATGGGAGACTTTGTTTACCTTCTTCCGTGAATTGGCATGATACACTGTTAAACTTCAGTGCACGCCAATCACGGTACATTACGTCACGCATTGGTAATGGAGGCGCGTCTCCAGTCAGTGCTCTGATTGGACATGCACACCCAGAATGACAGTATAGAAATAGGTAAGAACAAAAATAGGAATTTGAGCGCGAATTCCCGATTTGAGTGACAGGTATATAGACAAATTAACGGGTCTATCTTGCAAGTCACCTGACCACAGAGTGATTGACAACCTAGCCATCCTATGATATTTTAGAAATTACGAATAGCATAGATTGCAAATTTTCGATCACAAAATGTTAGGTATTTGGACAATATAAATATATATAAGAATATAAATTTAAAAACATTCAGCTTATTCACTTGTTTGAAAGACTACTTGAATATACATATAGAATTTATGCAGTATGTTGTAATAAGGGCGGCGTCATTGTTAAATGATGGCTCTTGATTGGTTACAATTTGAATGATTGGTGGGGGTGGGATGTGGGCGTATTCATAGTAGCATAGCCCTATATAAGGAGGTTAAGAACTGTGTAATAACATGCCTGAGGAAACAGTATATCTGAGAAACGCGTCGCATGTAATCCTTATGTTTAAGATATATGTTTTAACACTGAGATGAGTGGTATTGTTATATATATATTTTTTTTTTATACTTTTTAAATAAATTTACTTTTTATCAAATCCACTCTAAGTGTTACATCTACTACTTCTTGCTGCTATGCTACTATAGAGTACCAATACTCTAATACCCACCCATCTGCTACCACACCTTGGAACAGCTAGCTGGACTGCTGTGAAATCCAGCCTGTATCTATGGGCAAGATTGATTGCCTCCACTACATGTGAGTATCCTGTGCATATTGGGGTGTTATTGTGCCTTATACCACCATTGATCTGCACCATTGGCGCCTCTGTACTTTGTTTCACTTCTTTAGCTTGTCTCCGTTTGGATACTGATAGAGAGCTGCCTACTTGTTCAGCCAGCTGGATTGCTGCTAAAATCCAGCCCGTCTCTACTGGCATAATTGAATGCCCTCATCTATTGTGAGTACCCTGTTATCATTGTACACTGGTACATCTTCAGAAACCCCCATTGATCTGCACCATTGGCGCCCCTTCCGTGTTGTTCTTTATTTAAAGGGACACTGAACTCAAATTTTTTATTTTTTTATTTAGATAGAGCATGAAATTTTAAGCAACTTTCTAATTTACTCCTATTATCAAATCTTCTTCATTCTCTTGGTATCTTTATTTGAAATACAAGAATGTAAGTTTAGATGCCGGCCCATTTTTGGTGAACAACCTGGGTTGTTCTTGCTGATTGGTGGATAAATTCATCCACCAATAAAAAAGTGCTGTCCAGAGGTCTGAATAAAAAAAAAACCTTAGATGCCTTCTTTTTCAAATAAATTTGGGTTCAGTGTCCCTTTAAAAATAAGCGAAACTATACATTTAAAAAAAACAAAAAACCTGTATGGCCTATATAAATGGATCATCTACAAAACATTTATGCAAAAAAAAAAATCTAGTGTAAAATGTCCCTTTAATATACAGTACGTGTATAACCCTCGCAAAGGGATAAAACACCCAGGTATATCCTAAGCCAGTGATTTTTAACCTTTTTTTTGCCGTGGCACACTTTTTTACATTAAAAAATCCTGTGGCACACCACCATCCCAAAATTTAAAAAAAAATCACACATTGTAGCCTAATACAGCATATATATATATACACATACACACAAACACACACATACTGTATGTATTGTGCTGTTATGCCATGCCTCCTACAAACTACCCCTGCACTGGGAGTAAAAAACAAGCAAAGTTTAAAAAATATGTCACACTGTTGTCAGTCTGCCGCGGCACACCTGAGGATCTCTCACGGCACACTAGTGTGCCACGGCACACTGGTTGAAAAACACTGTCCTAAGCAAACCATGGCCCTTGAGCTAATCAGGAGCAGTTTACGTATATATCAGTTCATCTGCTGTGTTTTGCTCTGGGCCCCAGTGTGTTACTTTATGTATGAAATTACATGTTCAAACACATAGTAATGAGAATTAGGTTAATAACACAATGTTATAAGGAATTAGTGCATTTTGTTATTACACTTGTATGTTCCTTTAGGAATCAATCAATAAACTAGTCCCATTGTGACTCTCCTATACACTGTTCATGTAAGAACTGGTTCTCAACTCTTGTTATCTGCAATGTACCCTGTATAGCACTGTCACTAAACTACTCTTATTGTCACTAAATAAATACAATTAATAAAAAAATAATAGTCATGTGGATAATGGCTTATTTACCATGTCATTTGGATACCTACTAGATAACAGATTTAAAAGTCTATTGTGAACAAACTACTACTAAAAGGGCTACTACTACATGCTACCTCTATAGCTCTCTTGACTTAAGAAGTTGGCAAGCAATTGAGCCCTACCCGATAGTGTCAATATTTTGTCTCTTCACTCAACAGCATGGGGCCTCCCTCCCAGGGACAATCTTTATTTTGTCATCATTTGATTCCTTTAAAGAGACATTACAGTCAAAATTAAACTTTTATCATTCATCAAGAGCGTTCAAATTGAAACAACTTTCCAATTTACTTCCACTATCTAATTTACATTGTTCTTTATGTATCCTTTGTTGGAAATCATACCTAGGTAGGCTTGGGAGCAGCAATGTGCTATGGTGAGCTAGCTGCTGATTGACGGCAACACATATATGCTTCTTGTTATTGTCTCACCCAATGTGTTCAGCTAGCTCCTTGTACTGAATTGCTGTTCCTTCAACAAAGGATACCAAGAGAACGAAGCAAAGTAAATAAAAAACATAAATAGGAAAGTTGTTTATAATTTTAAGCTCTATCCAAATAATAAAAGATTTGGGTTTCATTTCCCTTAAAATTTCCCTGAGAGCCCCCCTTGACCTAAAGTTTGTAGTTGGTGACTTAGTTATGTATTACTTTGGTTTTGACAATGGTGGTTCTAGGGACTGCTATGCAACACCATTTATTATTGTATCAAATACAAACCTCGAAGGTACCAGCTGCCATGAATTTTCAAGGTAGTCCCTGTGCACAATGTAGACCAAGAAGAGAGGTAAATATGGGAATTTGAAAAGCTAGGAGTGGGTAGAATAAGATTAGGTTCCCCACTAATACCATGTGCAACCTTGACATTTAGTTTAGTGGTTTCCTTTTGGAACCCCAAAATGTATTGTCCAGAACAAGGACTGACAACCTATTTCTGAACTACTTGCCAAAATAATAATGATTGCTTTCTCATTTTCTAAATCGGGTTCTAGAAATAATAATACAAAATAAATAATGAACATTAAATCTGCAGCCCCTCTTCCAGCCATACACACACATCTCATGAGATGCCCATCCTTGCATCCTCTCACAAAGCCCCATAGCCACATCCTATTCCACATCAGACCCGCAGCAATTTATGTCCTCTGTTAGTCACATATCCTTATGAGAACAGATGCCCTGACCCTGAGTTCCTTCTCCCAGTCCCATACCCACATCAGATTCCATATCAGACCCGCAGTATTGCATCCCCTCTCTTAGTCACATATCCTTATAGAAGAAGAGGACCCCCCCAGCCCTGAGTCCCTTATCCCAGTCCCATACCCACATCATATTCCACATCAGACCTTCAGTATTGCACCCCCTCTGTTAGTCACATATCCTTATAGAAGAAGAGGACCCCCCCACACCTGAGTCCCTTGTCCCAGTCCCATACCCACATCATATGCCACATCGGACCTTCAGTATTGCATCCCCTCTGTTAGTCACATATCCTTATAGAAGAAGAGGACCCCCCCAGCCCTGAGTCCCTTGTCCCAGTCCCATACCCACATCATATTCCACATCGGACCTTCAGTATTGCATCCCCTCTGTTAGTCACATATCCTTATAGAAGAAGAGGACCCCCCCCCAGCCCTGAGTCCCTTGTCCCAGTCCCATACCCACATCATATTCCACATCGGACCTTCAGTATTGCATCCCCTCTGTTAGTCACATATCCTTATGAGATCAGATCCCCCAGCTCTAAATTTCTTCTCCCAGTCCCATACTCACATCAGATTTCATATCAGACCCGCAGTACTGCATCCCCTCTATTAGTCCATATCCTTATGAGAGCAGACCCCCAGCCCTGAGTCCCTTCTCCCAGTCCCATACCCACATCAGATTCCATATCAGACCCGCAGTACTGCATCCCCTATATTAGTCACATATCCTTATGAGAGCAGACCCCCAGCCCTGAGTTCCTTGTCCCAGTCCCTTATGCCTCAATAAATTCCATATCAGACCTGCAACATTGCATCCCCTCTATTAGTCACATATCCTTATGAGAGCAGACCCCCAGCCCTGAGTCCCTTCTCCCAGTCCCATACCCACATCAGATTCCATATCCGACCCGCAGTACTGCATCCCCTCTATTAGTCCCATATCCTTATGAGAGCAGACCCCCAGCCCTGAGTCCCTTCTCCCAGTCCCATACCCACATCAGATTCCATATCAGGCCCGCAGTACTGCATCCCCTCTATTAGTCCCATATCCTTATGAGAGCAGACCCCCAGCCCTGAGTCCCTTCTCCCAGTCCCATACCCACATCAGATTTCATATCAGACCCGCAGTACTGCATCCCCTCTATTAGTCCATATCCTTATGAGAGCAGACCCCCAGCCCTGAGTCCCTTCTCCCAGTCCCATACCCACATCAGATTCCATATCAGACCCGCAGTACTGCATCCCCTATATTAGTCACATATACTTATGAGAGCAGACCCCCAGCCCTGAGTTCCTTGTCCCAGTCCCTTATGCCTCAATAAATTCCATATCAGACCTGCAACATTGCATCCCCTCTATTAGTCCCATATCCTTATGAGAGCAGACCCCCAGCCCTGAGTCCCTTCTCCCAGTCCCATACCCACATCAGATTCCATATCAGACCCGCAGTACTGCATCCCCTCTATTAGTCCCATATCCTTATGAGAGCAGACCCCCAGCCCTGAGTCCCTTCTCCCAGTCCCATACCCACATCAGATTTCATATCAGACCCGCAGTACTGCATCCCCTCTGTCGCATATCCACATTAAAGAACACCAAATCTGTAGTTAATCTGTCAGTCATACACCCACTTCAGATAAAAGCCCAAACCCTGCATCCCTTCTCCAAGCCTAATACCCACACTAAATTCCATATCAGACCCCGCAGCACCTCTGTCAGACCCCCTGAGCTTCAGCTCCTCAGTTATTCTTATATCAAATTATACATTTCACTTCTTAGTACAGCACTAGTAACATAGCTTGCAGATGCTTGGTATATAGCCACTCTGGAGTTGGTGACCTATCCCCCCCCCCAAAAAAAAAACAAAAAAAACAATTACATTTGTAAAGCTATTCATACATATATGTCACTAAAAGACTTTATCGGATAACAACTGCAAAACATTGTATTTTATACTAACATAATGACAGTGGTTATAGTCTTGCTCTCTGTGGACTAAATCCCAGATGAGCTCCTCCAATAAGGCACATCAGGAATGTCTTGTAATTACAAACTGTTGACTGTCCCTTTAAAGAAAACTGCATGCAGTGAAAGCTTCAGACTTTTGCAGATACATTTTATTTGTAGCTGAGATGATGTGTGTTTTTTGATTGATCGTATTTATTTCTCTGTGTTAAAAAAAGATAGTTAAATCAAAGGTAACACCTGATTTAAACTCAAGTTGTATTTAAACATGACATTTGTAACTTCAAGCAGTAGTTGTGGGCTGCATGCTAGCTATTAATGCTTCAGGCCTAGTTATGCACACAGCTCACATCTGATAGGAGGCCTTTGCCCAAACAGAACCTATGTCAGATTTTATCTGGAAGATGTCAAAAATGCAGGCGTGGAAAGAGTTGAATAAAGTCACGCAGCCTTATGAGTCACTAAAAGAGTTTGTGGTATCGTTTTATGAATATACATTTATTTCAAAGTTTGACATTTCTGCTCCCAGCAGAATCCTTTGTCAAGAAGTATTTTGATGCTTATTGTGTGCAGTTTTACAAGTAAGGATTCTTATTACAAATATAGTACTTTATACAGTACACTGAAAGAGAGGGGGAAGGATGTTATGGGTGCACTACAGTTTCTTAAAACTTAAAGGGACATGAAGCCCAAATGTTTTATTTCATTATTCAGACAGAGCATGACATTTTTAAAAAAAACTTTTCAATTTATTTCCATTATCTAATTTTGTTCTCTTTTTATCCTTTGTTGAAAGTATACCTAGGTAGGTTCAGAAGCTGCTGATTGGTGACTGCACATATATGCCTCTTGGTATCTACTTTCAGCTAGCTCTCAGTATTGCATTACTGCTCCTTCAACAAAGGATACCAAGGGAATGAAGCAAATTAGATAATAGAAGTAAATAAGGAAGTTGTTTAAAATTGTATGATCTATCTAAATTAGTAAAGAAAAAATGGGTTGTGAAGTAATAAGCTCTTTTGAAAGAAGAAAATTGTCCCTTTCCGATACTTTCAACTCATAATACCAGCGCAACCCGACAAGTGCAAAAAGCTTACTTTTAGCTCAAGTGACGCTCAAGCTGGATTATTAAATTGTGATCCACTCAAAATCTGGCCCAAAAATGTCTAATTATTATTTAAAGGGACAGTCTAGGCCAAAATAAACTTTCATGATTCAGATAGAGCATGTAATTTTAAACAATTTTCCAATTTACTTTTATCACCAATTTTGCTTTGTTCGCTTGGTATTCTTAGTTGAAAGCTTAACCTAGGAGGTTCATATGCTAATTTCTTAGACCTTGAAGCCCACCTCTTTCAGATTGCATTTTAACAGTTTTTCACCACTAGAGGGTGTTAGTTCACGTATTTCATATAGATAACACTGTGCTCGTGCACGTGAAGTTATCTGGGAGCAGGCACTGATTGGCTAGACTGCAAGTCTGTCAAAAGAACTGAAAAAAGGGGCAGTTTGCAGAGGCTTAGATACAAGATAATCACAGAGGTAAAAAGTATATTATTATAACTGTGTTGGTTATGCAAAACTGGGAAATGGGTAATAAAGGGATTATCTATCTTTTAAAACAATAAAAATTCTGGTGTAGACTGTCCCTTTAATATTAAAAGCTTACAAACAAACCTGGAAATATAGTTCCATCGTCGGTGTGTGTTTTTTTTATTGAGGTTTTTAGGAATTACAACAAATGACAAGCGCAGAAAACTTAACAACATCAGGCTTACAAATTGCTTACCAGGTAACATAATAAAAAAGTAAGACATGAAAACAGGTATAAAATATTGTAGATGGTAGTTACATAACAAGAATAGTCAAACAGCATAATACCCAAAAAATAAATAACAACAATAGAAATGAAAAAAAAAAAGCATATGCCTGTGAAAATAATATACATATATCATGAAACCTAAATTTTTATATTATGAAGTTCTCCCCCTAATCAGGGGTCACTCTTTGACCCAAGCATGTTTATGTAACTTGGAGGTTTCTAACTAGCAAGCCATAGGGCTCGATTTATCAAGCCGTTCTCCCGTCTACGACTGCAAGTTCTCACAAGAGAACTTGCAGTCAGTATTTATCAAGAAGCGTTATCAGACCGCTGCTTCCTAGCCTCTTCTCCACCTCTTAGGGGGGGGGGATTTCAATCTCCCTGGTCTCGTCTGACCAGGGAGATCAACAGCTTCCGCCCGCGAGTGATTGGCTTTGCGCAGGCAGTAGGCAGTGTTGCACAAGAGCGCAGAAAAGTGCTCTTGGCAATGCTAAGCTAGGCGCATATGTATAAATTGAGCCCTTAGTGTCCACTCTTGGACCTTAGAGAAATATAATAGGAACAATCTGAATATAGCTATACAATGCAAAATGTTAAGATCCTATATGGTAAGAATTAAAAGTTCATGTGATCTAGGGGTAAAAATGTGAGAATAGAGAGTGTTAATCTATACGGCTGAGTGTATAGGATAAGGAGAGGAGCAGTGCCACAAATTTAGAAAGCTATAGTGTTACAGCTGGAGATATGAAGTCAGAAAGAAGTCACCAAAAATAAGTGCCTATGTGGATGATTCTCTAGATCAATGTAGTAGAGCATCGCCAGTATGGGCTAGCAGAGTAAAGAACTAACTTTTAAACTTTTTTAAAAAAAATCTCAAATAGCCCCAAGATCCATAGACATTTTAATTAGGGGGTAACAAAAATCCCTCCAACCTCTAATATTTCTACTTATATATTGAGATTATCCTCCAGAAATGATACAGTAGTAGCTTCCACTCAGTACTATAGGCAGCTGTCCCGGCCGCAGATATCTGAGGCACCACTGCACTGATAAGTAATATAAAATTAAAGTGGGGTAATAGCTGACTCCATCTACGCGGATCATATACTGTAGTAGGTTGCATCAATAAATTCCTGTTCACTCCTGAGCATAACTACTGACTATTTCCAGCTATCACAACAATAATTCCAATAAGTCAACCTCTACTCACCACACCTGCTCTGACCAGAGTACTCTGTGAAATCTATATTAATGAATCTCAACTATGATATGACCTAAGTGTCAGGGATACTAGTGATTAACCTCATAATAAAAACTCATATACGCTACTTCAAGGTCAGTTTGAACCTCCCGCTGCAGAGATGGGTTATTATATAAATCGACTAATAAGATTAGATATTATTTCTTCATATATCCTACGATATATTTTTAGAAATTACTCTACAACAAAAAAAGACACATTAGTGTGAGACCAAATGCGTCTGAAGGCTAGGGATGATAAATAGAGTAGCAGGTTTAGAACAATTTCTTCAGTTGAAACACACCAATATCTGTAACAGTTATATAAAGAGGAGAAAAACAGAGCTCAGTGGACAACTAGCAAAAAACTCAAAGATCTTTAGGAACTAAAACATATCGGCAAACCATTTCCATGTCCAATGTTAGACTTTAAACTTAGGTAACAGATCTGTTATCAAGAAGTCAAGGAGGCTCCCACTCTAAGTTGAGCCTGATATATACATACACATTAATTTACAAGTCAACCCACACCAGTTTTGTGCCATTGGTAGTCTAATCGGAAACTGAGAATAGGTAGAGAAGTGGGGACATATGCAAGGAGCTGCAATTCCTCTGTATACTGAACTCTGTTGTGACTATCCATTGTGTTGAGAGCTGTGCGGCAAACTTAACCGCTATGTCGATCAGCAGGCTATATCTGGTAGCCATTCCTCTTTCATAGTGAGATCTCCAGATCTTTGTATTTATCCAGTATGTAAAAAAACTCTGAACCTCTTGCTTCCAATAAGGGCTGGCTGGATTCCATAATCGGATACTGCTCCATATAGGATTAAGGTACAATTTAGCTCCGCCGACAGAACTTGAGTGTTGGCTGTTTCAGGTACCAGCTGCTCTACTGTATCCACTACTCTTGAGCCTCCGCAATGTGAAATCTGCCACCTCCAAACCATCTGAGGCTTCCAGTAAGTATTCCAAGGCAGCAGAGACCTCATTAGGCAAGAGGGCATCTAGAAGATTGATAGGGCATAATTTGTCTGTAGCGAGGCGTTGCAGTTGTACACAGTCCTCTGTTTTGGATCCCAGCTACTTTACTGTACCCACTACTCTTAAAGCTCCGCAATGTGAAATCTGCCACCTCCAAACCATCTGAGGCTTCTGGTAAGTATTCCAAGGAGCAATTGGGCAAGAGGGCATCTTGAAGATTTATAGGGCATAATTTGTCAGTAGCAAAGCGTTGCGGTTGTACACAGTCCTGAAAGCAACGTTCACAGAGCAGGTGTAATTTTGCAAAGTATTTGTCAAACAATAGGTGTAGATTCTCCATCAAAACTGCTACATTTGATGTAATTTCTCAGCCAGCAGAACAGTATGGTCAAAAAGGGAGAAAATAGACACTCTTGTATTTGTGATATATAGTGATATTACCACCATCAGCCCTTGATTGTGACTGATATACCCGGGTTACTGGGGAGGGGTGCCAAGTACTCATAAATAGACCCTGCAGTCCGAATCAGGGTCTAGTAATCATGAACACAGTTTTGGTATCATTCAATTGACAGTTGTGTATATAGGCTTTATCTGATGATTATATCCCAAGATGGTCACTCCCTTGACCTGATCTTTAGCTATCGATGCACTCTCTCAAACTTCACAAACTCCCCCTTTCCTCTTTCTGACCCCCATCTCCTTACTTGCAACATATCATCCCTCCCTACAACTCTCCCTCCTTCTGCTCCTCACACCAAACTTCACAGAAGCATTATGTCATTAGATCAACAACAGCTTTCTAATTCCCTCAAACCTCTCCTCTCATCCTTCTCCTCCTTTTCCTGCCCTGACCAATCTATCTGCACTATTATTCCACCCTTACATCCGTCCTTTACAATCTCGCCCCTCTTACCATGGCTCGGAAATCAAACACTCATCCTCAGCCCTGGCATACTCCTCTGACACAATACCTATGCAGATGTTCCCGTACTGCTGAACGGCACTGGAGAACATCTAGGAGGTCAGCTGATTTTCACATTACAAATTTATTTTGAACTCCTACTATTCCGCCCTTAATTTCCATAAGCAACACTACTTCTCTACTCTTATCTCTAATCTTTCTTCAAACCCAAAACGTTGATCTCCACTTTCAATACCCTTCTCCGCCCTCCCCCACCTCCTAATACAACTTCTCTTTCAGCTCAAGACTTTGCCAGCCACTTCAATAACAAAATCGACTCCATCAGAAATGAAATCAGCTCTCAACATAATTCCATTCTCTCACCCCCTCAAATGCTCTCAATCAACCACATAACCTTAAATTTAGCTCATTCTCCCCTGTTACTGAGGAAGACGTTTGGCACCTATACTGGGCTCTCACCTCACTACCTGTCCCCTTGACTCTATCCCCTCACAGCTATTCCCCTCCCTCTCTGCTACCCTTACCCCTATACTCACTCACTTTCAACCTCTCCCTCAGCACCGGTATATTTCCTTCATCGCTGAAACATGCACTGGTCACACCTAGCCTCAAAAACCTTCCCTTGATCCTACCTCCCCATCCAACTACCACCCTATTTCCCTCCTCCCTCTTGCATCAAAGCTTCTCGAAAAACTACTTTATGCTCTCCTATACCATTTCCTTACAATAAACTCCCTCCTAGACCCACTGAAATCTGGATTTCGTCCCCATCACTCCACAGAGACAGCAATTGTTAAGATTACCAACAACCTACTTACAGCAAAATTAAAAGGCAATTTCTCTCTGCTTATCCTCCTTGATCTGTCCGCAGCCTTTGACACTGTTGACCACCCTCTTTTCTTCTCAATCTACACGTCATCACTAGGTCCCCTAATAAAGTCCCACGGTTTACAATATCATTTGTATGCCGATGACACCCAAATCTACTTCTCTGCACCAGACCTATCTCCTTTCTTGCTATCCCCTATCACTAACTGTCTTTTCACATCTCTAACTGGATGTCCTCTCACTACCTCAAGCTAAATCTCTCCAAACCTGAGCTCCTTATTTTCCCCCTTCTTCAAAACTCTCCACCTCCAATCTCTCTATAACTGTCGACAACTCCATCATTACCCCTACCCCACATGCCTGATGTCTCGGGGGCACATTTGACTCAGATCTTTCACTCCTCACATTCATGCCTTGGCTAAAGCCTGCCACTTCCATCTTAAAAACATCTCTAAAATTAGACACTTCCTTACACAAGACACAACTAAGATTTT
This sequence comes from Bombina bombina, assembly GCF_027579735.1. Lineage (NCBI taxonomy): Eukaryota > Metazoa > Chordata > Amphibia > Anura > Bombinatoridae > Bombina > Bombina bombina. The sequence goes on from NC_069502.1 coordinate 1,094,301,386, forward strand.
AATCCACTCTCTCATCCTTTCCCGTCTCGTTTACTGCAACTCTGTCCTCTCTGGTCTCCCCACCTGCCGCCTAGCTCCTTTACAATCCATAATGAATGCCTCTGCCAGACTCATCTTCCTTACACGTCGCTCTTCATCTGTTGCACCTCTCTGCCAATCCCTTCACTGGCTTCCTCTTGCCTCTAGGATCAAACACAAAATTCTCATTCTGACATACAAAGCCCTCAATTGCACTGCTCCCCCCTATATCTCAGACCTTGTCTCCAGATACTCTCCCTCCCATCCCCTTCGCTCTGCCCATGACCTCCTACTCTCCTACTCTCTTGTCACCTCATCACACTTCCGTTTACAGGACTTCTCCAGACTGGCTCCCATCTTGTGGAACTCTCTGCCTCGCTTCACAAGACTCTCATATAGTTTTAAAAGCTTCAAGCGCTCCCTAAAGACTCTACTGTTCAGGGATGCATACAACATTTACTAACCTTACTTTATACCAGTTCCTCTCCTCCATTGCTATCCCATTGAACCTCCTTAGCATGTAAGCCTAAGAGTCCAGCTGTTTGTAGATCACCTTCTTAAGATCTGACTACAACAGTGCAACTCTTGGCAGGGCCCTCTACCCATTTGATCCCTATAATTGTTTTGTTGTACTCCGCATTTGTTTATAGCGCTGCAGAATCTGTTGGCACTCTACAAATAACCGATAATAATAATAATAGTAATGATGTAAAAATATGATAATCTGCAGATTATTGTGTTCATACTTTAAACTCCTGATAGTTCAACCCGACATGATTGCTGCCCGGACACGCCCCCCCCCCCCTTTTTTTTTACTGCTTTGTGGTTTTAGAGCTTTGACCCTACAACAATCAATTCAACAATTGCTAGAGCTGTCACTAATTGCTCACAGCAGAGGCAATAGAATTGCTCTAGTAGCTTTTCAATGTGTATGTCCATGGACTGCATAAAAAAAATGATAGTTTTAAATTCATTTTTTTAATTGTTGCTGCAATGCATTGCTTAAAGAAACAAAAACACTAAATTGAATTCCCCCTATAAATGGATTCCCCCTATACATGTTTAATGTTGCAATATACTTTAATTACTTATTCCTGCCTGTTTTATAGAAATGACAGAATTCCTGCTGCATCCTAATTTATATCTGTCTCTAACTGGCCTCAGCAGAGAAAATACATAGCTTTAAAACATCTTTGCTTCTGGACAGCAAGTCAGTACAACGCCTTGCTAACAAAATGGCCATTTAAATCATTCATTTTCTAAGCAGATCTTATACAATGTAGGGTTTTAAAGAACATAAAAGTGCAAAAAGAAATGCTCTAATGTGTTACAGCTTTTTAATATTGCACTCTAGCTTGTGTATAATTATATGTTTAACCCTTGACAATAGGTTAAACACACAGTTAATGTCAGGTCCAGAGCATCAATGCACTACTACGAGGTAGCTGGAGACATCTGGTAAACCAATGGCAAGTGACATGTGTATAGCCGACAGTAACCAGGTAGCTCTCAGTAGTGCATTACAACAAAGGAAACCAAGAGAACAAAGTAAATTTGATGCCAGAAAACTAAATGCACTATCTGAACCATTAAGGTTTAATTTTAACTTCAATGTCCCTTTAATTGCTGGTATATACTATACTATATATTATATTATTATTATCAGGTATTTGTAGAGCGCCAACAGATTCAGTTTACATTTACCTTTGTCATCACTTACCTCAGTATAAAAAGATAGAACTCCCTCTTATCTCACCATAAAATATGGTTATTTATGTACTGCCATATTGGCTTAAAAATGTTACATTTTATAGATTTTTAAAAAAACATATTTCCTACTTGTGACTGAGAACAAAGACCATATTTTGTGAAATAAATATATTTTCCTAATCAAATAATGTAAAATATTATGAATTTGTAGTTTAAAATTCAAAACATTGTAGTATATATATATATAAATAAATAAATAAATAAATAAATAAATAAATATATAAATTGACTTTGAGTTGCTTTCACCATGGACAACAATGTTTAAGATGATCTATAAAAAGAGATTATTCTGATGAGGGATAAAGGCCTAGTAGATCTGTCAGACACAACATGCACTTGAACGTGGCTAGGATAAAATCTTTAAATTGAGGGGAAAAAAAATTAAAAAGATTAGCCACCATAGGGTGCCTATTTAATCTTCTAAGTAGCTTGAGCCATACAACATATGCTCTACTGGCTGCTTGTGGAGAATACTATATTTTTTGTTAACCTTCTTGTAAACACCAAATGCAGAAATGTTATTCAAATACTATGCATAAAGTTTCTGAAATAATAGAAATACAAAGAGGGGCGTACACATCTGAAGAGAGAGTTATCACCCGTTGGCTACACAGATGCCAGCAATAATAATTATAACCTACTTGAAACTCTGGAATAATTAATACAATTGGCCACTGATATCCTACATACACGTACAAGCAAGTTTAAGATTTAGTATATAAAAAAGAACAATTTTTTTTACTAGTGATTAACCTCTTAAGGACCGGGTAGTTCAGACTAAGACTTCCTCAAAAGGTCAGAGCATTTTTAGAATTTTTACTATCACTACATTTAAACAGAAATAGAGCCTTGTTTTTTTATTTACCTATCAAAGCTATATACAGTATATATGTACAGTTTACCATCTATAGTTCAGATCGTCACATGCCATAAAGCGAACAAAGCTCCCTGAGGAGATAAATAATGCGAGGGCAACAGATATGATAGAATGAGAAGGGCTTCAGTGTAAAACGTAAATTAATAGTGTAACTAGTACCTCGTAGTAAACATTATAAATAGTGTCTCAGCAAGAGTCTCTACTGTAGTTCCGGGAGCCAGACCTAGGGGACAGCTACTGAAAGTTAGAAGTTTAATACTGAATTGGGGCCGGACGAATGAAGGGGAAACTTAGCTTATCTGACACCGGTCCTGTGTAGTGGGTACTAACCTACCCCTATTTTCAGCTTGCAGCTCCATAGCTATCGCACAATTGCCATGGGGCCATCCGCTGCATTCTGTAAATAACTAGCCCCACTAGTGCACTGCGTAGGGAAAAATGGAACCGAGATACCATCGCAGGGAGCGCCTTCAATCAAGTAGATGCTCCATTGTCTGGATGTATGCTGCTCTCGCACCTTGAAGAAATATATCATGGTTGCATTCCAGCTCAGCTCAATCTTTAGTCTCCGCAATGTGTGGAGCGTAGATTGAGGGGTAGGCTTTGTGGGGATTAGCTGGTATAGTGCTGAACCACGATATCCTTGTCAAAGTGATCCTGCCATCCCTATAGCCATCCGACTGGAGATCTGATGTTGGGACAGAGGGTAGTTGGAGGTGTTAGTCGGCGCCAGGTCCTCCGCTCCTCTCTCTGAGATTCCAATAGACGATCTCCGGTTCAGGCCAGTAGATTCCTTCTGATCCATTTCTGCCACCAACAGGGGATCATGTAGGGTAAACAGGGAACTTCGGGGCCCCAAATCATAGCCCACATGGAGCTCTTCAGTAATGGGGACATTCTGGAAACCTTGCTCTGCTGTTTCAGCTATAGTAGAATGAAATTCAGATTGTAGCGTCTTTTCGAATGAAGCTTGGAACCTTATTATAAGATTGGTTATTTCCTTAATAATACGTTCGTCACACACCATGTTGGTGATAACTGATAACTACAAAAAAAATGCGGCAGCTCCAGACCTATGCTTCACTACTATCACAGGAGTATCCACTTGAGATCTTTAGGTTGCTGGTTACAAAATGGATCTTAGGCCTGCAGAAGCACTTATCACATAGCTGTCTCAAAGAACATAGGCAAAGATAGTGTCTGATCCTCAGAACTGGGTATCTATCTGTACTTGGCTGGAAAGACGTTCACAAGTCTGCCAATTGCAGTATATTTACAATATAAAACAGATATAAAGTCCATCAATCTGCAGGAGCTTCACAAAAACACATCTTCCCGCAATGAGAATAGGCTCCGCCCCCTTTACACTTTTTTAAATTAAATTTACTTTTTTATTATTTTCCTTATTGTAGGATTACCCCTTTACCTTCCCACCTCCCTGATCCCTCCCCAAAAGCTCTCTAACCCTCCCCCTTCTAACTAATTACCACCATCTTAGGTATTGGCAGATGTCTGCCAGTACCCAGTTATCTACAATTTTTTTATTTTCATTTAGTAATAATAATTAAAAAAAAAACCTGTAGTGCAGCAGTCCCCCTCATTACCCTCCCCCCTCCCAGATTGATTTCCCACTCTCTAATCCCCCTTCCACTATAAGAATCCCCCCTCCCTCCTTCCCCCTCCTCCCCCTCCCTCCTTCCCACTCCCTGCCGCACTAAACATTTTTTTTCTGCAGTGTAGCGGTCCCACCTGCTCCCGCCCCCTCCATTGATGTGCCGCCCACCCGCCTCCCTCCTAGCCCTCCCACACCACCAACAATCGGCACCATCGCTGCCCGATGCAGAGAGAGCCACACAGAGTGTCCCTCTCTGCATCTGCACCTCTGCCTGTCTATTTATGCACTGCTCCACTCGTGGGTAATGCAGAAATAGCGCAATCTCACTATTTTTAGCGAGATTGCGGCAGAGAGAGGCCCAGGACAGGATACAGCACTGGTCATTAAGGGGTTAAAGGGATATGAAACCCACATTTTTTATTTCATGATTATTGTAACTGTTGTGCAGTTATCAGTTAAAACCATTTAGGGAAGGATATGTAGCATGTTTGAAAAAACATTTCAGAACTAAATAACACGAAAAGGGGCCAAAATAAATAAAGTATATTGCAAAGTTGTCTCATTATGCATAATTAAACATTTTAGACAAAAATATCACAATGTTTACTGTCACTTTAAGTGATAGGCAAATGTGTATAACAGGAAGCCCAGTCAATAATGGCATGATTGGCCATGGGCCTATAGTTGCCACCTTAGCCAAGTTTTCCTGGAGTTACACATGCTTCAGAGTGTGCAGGAAGGAACATGCATTGTACCTCTGGACAGCTCATGACTAATACTACTGAACAGCACTATTCATATTGCTCTCTGCACAACCTGCAGCACGTGTAACTCATAACTGCCCATGAAATACATGGAGGAGGTAACAACCCTTTGTTGGTCACATATTATACTCACACTTATGTCAAACATAATGCATCAGCAGAAAATTAGATTATAATTAGATATTCAGTTAAAAAATTGCACAGAAATTAGTTACTGTTAATGATTTTAATTTAGCTGCATACACTACTATAATTAACCAAATTTGGTACAGACCCACATGTTTAATTACTAGATTAGATAAGTGTGGGACATGCTTTTTTTCCATAACAAATTACAGATGTCTGTTTTCTGCTTAATGGTGCTGAGGGCCACACAGAACCATTGGAGGACCAATTGTTACCAGTTGGCTATAGTTTGGATAGCCCTCAAGTTATGGTTGCCACCTGTCCGGGAATGACCCAGACAGTTAGGGCTTCCATTTGTGTGTCCGGTTTGAGCCAGTGTCTCTGAGTGTGGGAGTGTGTCTTTGTGTGTGAGAGTGTGTATGTCTTTGTGTTTATCAGTGTCTTTTCTGTGTGTGTGAAAGAGTGAGTATATTTGTATGTGTGAGAGAGAAAATGTGTGTGAGAATGTGTGTGTGAGAGAGCATTAGTGTGTGTGTGTGTGTGTGTGTGTGTGAAAGAGTGAGTATATTTGTGTGTGAGTGTGTATGTGAGAGAGAAAATGTGTGTGAGAGTGAGTGTGTGTGTGTGTGCGAGAGAGCATTAGAGTCTTTGTGTGTGTGTGTGTGTTAGTGTGCTAGAGTGTGTGTGTGAGATTGTGTGTATGTGAGAGAGAAAATGTGTGTATGTGAGAGAGAGAGAGAGAGAGAGAGAGAGAGAGAGCATTAGTGTCTTTGTGTGTGTGTGAGAGAGAGTGTGTATGTGAAAGATAAAATGTGTGTGAGTGTGTGTGTATGTGAAAGAGAGAGAGAGCATTAGTGTCTTTGTGTGTGTGAGAGTGTGTGTTAGTGTGCTAGAGTGTGTGTGAGAGTGTGTGTCTGTGTGTGTGTGAGAGAGAGTGTTTATGTGTGTGTGTGTGTGTGTGTAAGAGAGTGTGTATGTGAGAATGAGTGTGTGTGTGTGAGTGAGAGAGCATTAGTGTCTTTGTGTGTGTGAAGTGTGTGAGAGAGTGTGTATGTGAGTGTGTGTGTGTGAGCAAATGAGAGAGAGAGCATTAGTGTCTTTGTGTGTGTGAGAAAGTGTGTTAGTATTCTAGAGTGTGTGTGTGTGTGAGAATGTGAGCGTGTGATAGAAAGTGTGTAAGAGTGTGAATATCTATGTGCGAGATTGTGTTTATGTGCTTTTATACATTGTGTGTACTCTATCAAATTTGCTTCATTCCCATGATATTCTGTGTTGAAGAGATACCTAGGTAGGCATCTAGAGCACCACATGGCAGGAAATAGTGCTGCCATCTTGTGTTCTTGCAAATGGTTAACATTCTTGCAAAACTGCTGCCAAATAGTACTCCAGAAATGGTCCGGTTCCTAAGCTTACGTCCTACTTTTCAACAAAAGATAATGAGAATGAAGAGAAATTGATCATTGAAGTAAATTAGAAAGTTGTTTAAAATTGCATGATCTGTCTGACTCATGAAAGAAAATGTTTGCATTCCGTATCCCTTTATATATAATATGTGTGATTGTCCCATGTTCCCTAGGAGGCTAAAAAGCAAAGTCTGTAGCTTAGGTTCTCAAAATGTAGCAAACTGACAATTTGCAGTATTTGCAGGTTACATCATTTGCTTTTTAGCCTCCTAGGGAATGTGGGACAAGCACAATTTTTACACAAGATGAATTTTAGGTCCTTTTAAAGAGTATAAATGCCTTTGCTTTTTCTGCTTGAAATGTTCAGAGGCATGAATATAAAGAAAGGTATCTATATGTGTGAGTTAAAGAGAATGAAGCAAGATTAGTTCAAATGGTAGCATTAAAGACACATGAAAGTAAAAAATAGAAAGAAAGAATAAAAGAAAGAAATAACTTTCCAGATGCATAACTTTAGTACTATTTATATGATGTTGTTGCAAATATTGTTTTAAATACTCCTGCAATATAGTGCTAAAGAGTCATGCACTCCTGGGGTCTATCTAGATATGCTCTAGAACAGTGATTTTTAACCTTTTTTTTGCCGTGGCACACTTTTTTACATTAAAAAATCCTGTGGCACACCACCATCCCAAAATTTTAAAAAAAATCACACATTGTAGCCTAATACAGCATATATATACACATACACACAAACACACACATACTGTATGTATTGTGCTGTTATGCCATGCCTCCTACAAACTACCCCTGCACTGGGAGTAAAAAACAAGCAAAGTTGTAAAAATATGTCACACTGTTGTCAGTCTGCCGTGGCACATCTGAGGATCTCTCACGGCACACTAGTGTGCCACGGCACACTGGTTGAAAAACACTGCTCTAGAAAGCTTAATTTTTACTTCCACATCACTTTATAGGGACAATGTAATGACAAATTTTATCCCCTTTAATGTTTTCTCAATGATCTATTTCACCTCTCACATGGGAGGTTAATCAGAAGAAATCAACCTCCCATGTGGGGGTTGGAAAAGAGCGAAAGCCCAACCCTTTTTAAAGAGTGTTCCTGCACCAACTTTACATACACTGAACTCTTATCTGCTGCTTGCCTGAGCATACTGGCCTTTTAAAGGGACAGTGTACTGTAAAATTGGTGAGCCAATCACATGAGGCATCTATGTACAGCAACCAATCAGCAGCTACTGAGCCTATCTAGATATGCTTTTCAGCAAAGTATATCAAGAGAATAAAGCAAATTAGATAATCGAAAGTAAATTAGAAGGTTGTTTAAAATTGTATGCTCTTTCTAAATTATAAAATAAAAAATTTGGGTTTAATGTCCCTTTAATGTGTTTCAAATGACTTGTTATACCAGATGCAGAGAATAAAATGTGTGGGAAAATGTTAATTTATATTTATTTTTGTTTATGAAATAAGTGTTTCTGTTAGTTGAAACCACAACCAAATGAAATGGACTAAGCTTCCAGGGAAAGCAGACCTCTTAGCTTATTTCTCTAGTATTTACACAAAATCCTTCTTATCTTATCTCAATATACACAATACTTAGCAAGGACAATGGGAAATGAACATTTTCCTCTGTCCAACCCCCCACTGGGAGATTTATTTATAAATGTTTTTGTTTACATATCTTTTTTATAACCATTACTTAAAGGGATAGTAAAGTCCAAATTAAACGTTAATGATTCAGATAGGGCATGTCATTTTAAACAACTTTCTAATTTACTTTTATCCTCAAATTTGCTTTGTTCTCTTGTTATTCCTAGTTGAAGGCTAATACTAGGAGGAAGGCTTATATGCTAATTTATTATTATTATTATTATCAGGTATTTGTAGAGCGCCAACAGATTCAGCAGCACTGTAAACATAGTCGGTATACAGGATAGCTTTTGAAGGGATCAAGTGGGTAGAGGGCCCTACCGAGAGTTTCACTGTTGTAGTCGGCTCTTATGAAGGCGATCTGCAAACGGGCTGGGCTCATAGGCTTACATTCTAAGGGGTTCAAGGGGAAAGCAATGGAGTTAGGAATAGTTAGTGTTGGTTGTAAGCATCCCTGAATAGTAGAGTTTTTAGGGAGAGCTTGAAGCTGTTAAAACTAGGGGAGAGTCTTGTGGAGCGATGCAGGGAGTTCCACAAGATGGGGGCCAGTCTGGAGAAGTCCTGTAAACGGGAATGTGAGGAAGTAACAAGAGAGGAGGAGAGAGGAGATCCTGAGCTGATCGAAGGGGACGGGAAGGAGAGTATCTGGAGACAAGTTCTGAAATGTAGGGGGGAGCAGTGCAGTTGAGAGCTTTGTATGTCAGAGTGAGGATTTTGTGTTTAATCCTAGAGGCAAGAGGAAGCCAGTGAAGGTATTGGCAGAAAGGTGCAGCAGATGAAGAGCGACAAGTAAGGAAGATAAGCCTGGCAGAGGCATTCATAATGGATTGTAAAAGAGCTATGCGGCAGCTAGGTAGACCAGAGAGGACGGAGTTGCAGTAGTTGAGACGGGAAAGGATGAGAGAGTGGATTAAAATCTTAGTTGGATCTTGTGTAAGGAAATGTCTAATTTTAAAGATGTTTTTAAGGTGGAAGCAGCAGGCTTTAGCCAAGGACTGAATGTGAGGAGTGAAGGAAAGATCTGAATCAAGTGTGACCCCAAGACATCGGACATGCGGGGTAGGAGTAATGATGGAATTATCAACAGTTATAGAAATTTTGGGGGTGGAGACATTGGAAGAAGGGGGAACAATAAGGAGTTCAGTTTTGGAGAGATTTAGCTTAAGGTAGTGAGAGGATATCCAAGATGAGATATGAGAAAGACAGTTAGTGACACGGGTTAGTAAGGAAGGAGGTAGGTCTGGTGCAGAGAGGTAGATTTGTGTGTATTCGGCATACAAATGATATTGAAACCCATGGGACTTTCTTAAGGAACCTAATGATGACGTGTAGATTGAAAAGAGAAGGGGACCGAGGACAGAGCCTTGAGGTACCCCAAGAGAAAGTGGTAACGGGGCAAAGGATGCTCCGGAGAAGGCTACACTAAATGTATGGTTAGTCAGATAGGAAGAGAACCATGAGAGAGCCGTGTCGCAGATGCCGAAGGATTGGCGGGTTTGGAGCAGAAGAGGGTGGTCAACAGTGTCAAAGTCTGCAGACAGGTCAAGGAGGATAAGCAGAGAGAAGTGGCCTTTGGATTTTGCTGTAAGTAGGTCGTTGGTAACCTTGACAATTGCTGTCTCTGTAGAGTGATGGGGACAAAATCCAGATTGCAGTGGGTCAAGAAGAGAGTTTAGTGTAAGGAAATGGGATATACGTGCGTATACTAGCTTTTCGAGGAGCTTTGAGGCAAGAGGGAGTAGGGAAATAGGGCGGTAGTTGGATGGGGAGGTTGGATTGAGGGAAGGTTTTTTGAGGATAGGTGTGACCAGTGCATGTTTTAGAGATGAGGGAGAGGTTGAAAATGTGTGTGAGTATGGGGGTGAGGGTAGAAGAGAGGGAGGGGAGTAGCTGTGAGGGGATGGGGTCGAGGGGACAGTGAAGTGGGAGGACAGTATAAGGGCAGAAACTTCATCCTCGTTAACAGGGGCAAAAGAGCTGCATTTTTGGATATTTGGGTTTTGGGTGATTGTGAGCTTTTGAGACTGTGGGAGATTGGTAGTATGTTGAGAGCTGATTTCACTTCTGATGGAGTCAATTTTGTTATTGAAGTGGCTGGCAAAATCTTGAGCTGAGAGAGAGGTTGTATTAGGAGGTGGGGGTGGGCAGAGAAGAGTATTGAACATGGAGAATAGACGTTTTGGGTTAGAGGAAAGAGTAGAGATGAGATTAGAGAAGTATTGTTGCTTATAGAGATTAAGGGCAGAATAGTAGGAGTTCAGGATGAACTTGTAGTGAAGAGAGTCAGCTGAACTCCGAGATTTCCTCCAGTGTCGCTCAGCAGTACGAGAACATCTGCGTAGGTACCGTGTCAGAGGAGTATGCCAGGGCTGAGGATGAGAGTGTGGTTTCTGAGCTATGGTTGGAGGGGCCAGATTGCCAATGACCGATGTAAGGGTGGAGTTATACTGGCAGATAGATTGGTCAGGGCAGGATAAGGAGGTGATGAATGAGAGGAAAGGTTTGAGAGAGCTAGTGAGCTGTTGCAGATCTAATGACTTAGGGTTTCTGTGAAGTTTGGTGTGAGGGGTAGAGGGAGGGGGAGTTGTAGGTAGGGAAGTGATGTTGCAAGTTAGGAGATGATGGTCAGAGAGAGGAAAAGGGGAGTTTGTTAAATTTGAGATAGTGCATCGATAGGTGAAATCAGATCAAGGGAATGGCCATCTTTGTGAGTGGGAGAGTCAGTCCATTGTGACAGGCCGAAAGAGGAAGTGAGTTGAAGAAGTTGTTTTGCAGAGGAGGCAGTGGGATTGTCAAGAGGGATGTTGAAGTCACCAAGAATGAGGGCAGGGGTGTCTGAGGAAAGGAAATAAGGAAGCCAGTCAGCAAAGTGATCTAAAAATTGTATATGACTGCAACACGTATAGAGAGGGGAGAGAATAACCGAATCAGGTGTGCTTCAAATGAAGAAAATGTGAGTGAAGAGAAAGGCTGTATTTGTTGAAAGGTGCAACAAGAGGAAAGTAAAATACCGACACCACCTCCTTGTCTATTGCCAGACCTAGAAGTGTGGCTGAAATGGAGACCCCCATGTGACAGTGCAGCAGTGGATGCTGTGTCTGAAGCAGAGAGCCAGGTTTCTGTAAGAGCCAGAAGGTTAAGAGCGTGGGAGATAAAGAGATCATGGATAGAAGTGAGCTTGTTGCAAACAGAGCGAGAGTTCCAGAGTGCACAAGTGAAGGGGGAGGTGGTTTTAGATGTAAGAGGAATGCGGTTAAGGTTACCAGAGTTTTGTTTATGAAGTCTATGCAAAGGCACACAGGGATGTGAAAGGCTAGGAGGTTGTGAGGGACCAGGATTAGGGGAGATGTGGCCAGCAGCCAGCAATTTTTAAGCCCTTGAAGGCCGCATTTTATCTTGACAGTTTTTCACAACTAGAGGGTGTTAGTTCATGTGTTTTATATACATAATATTGTGCTCATGCACGTTAAGTTATTTAAGAGTCAGCACTAATTGCCTAAAATGCAAGTCTGTCAAAAATCTGAGATAAGGAGGCAGAAGCTTAGATACAAGGTAATGACAGAGGTAAAAAGTATATTCCTTTAACAATGTTGGTTATGCAAAACTGGGTAATGGTAAATAAAGAGATTATCTATCTTTTTAAACAATAACATTTTTGGTGTTTACTATCCCTTTAAGTATGGACATTTTCAATAAAGGTTGGGATACAACAGGTAAAAACAGCAATTTCAAATGACAAAATCAAGGTAAAGGAGCTATCTGTAAACAGTAACACACTCCAGCAGGTAAAGTGGATCATTAGAAACACATTAAAGTAGAGAGGGGGAAAAAAATCACAATAAACCATACCTTTAAAGGGACATTAAACACTTAACAAATGGTAGATAGAATTATGCATTCAAAGAAAATATTAGTATGAGAATAACATGTAGATATATTTTTTAAAGTTTTATAAACTGTTAAAATAGTGACAAAATAAGTGTAAAGTTTTAGTGTCTATAAAACAATAGGAGCTGCCATGTTGTAACTTAGGTTACTTTCTCTGCTGTGGCCAATTAGGGACAGTTATAAATAATTCACTAGAGTGTGCAGCCAATGGCTGTGTGGAATATAACAGTGTTCTGCACTTCCAATTCTAACAAGAACTGAAAAGCCCACAATTTCAGAATGGAATTACAGGAAAAGGGGACAAAATAAATAATGAAAATATATTGTAAAGATGTTTTAATATATATGATTTATCATTTTATATTGCCCTCTCAAAGTGTTTAATGTCCCTTTAATGTCTGATCTCTTCCTTTAGCATGCAGAAGATGGAGACATTGAAGTGCCATAATATATTATTTTTTTTGTTTGTTTTTTATATATTGCAATGGTACA